>NC_072740.1:88694664-88994664 GCF_026930045.1 Uloborus diversus | reverse complement strand
GTTTAAATACACTATGCAGATACAAAACAATTATTGTTCAGATTTTCTTACATGCAAGTAACTATATGTAACTAATCCTACAATCAAAGAAATATTTGGCACTTATGGATGCATTTACCTTCACTGAAACCAGATGGTTTAGAATGGCTATATTAAATCTGTGTGTTAGCGTGATAAAAACAAAGCAAAAAACTTTTGCAAGTGTTAGATAAATTTAGTAGTATCATATAATTTTAATTAAATTTTATAGGCCCATAATATATATATTTTGTATGCAGCTGAGAGAAAGGGGGAGGGGAACCCTTGAGTATTATTGGTCTAGGTAGTAAAAAAATGAGTTTTTCACTATACGGAGCAAAAATTAAAACAATATTTCAGAATTATGTGATTTATTAAATAAAAGTTAAGTTATAATAAAACAATCTGGATTCTTATGATAAAATGACACTTCAATTACACTAGCTGCAGACTGAAAATACTGATGGAAAGTCTCTGTCTTGTATCTAATCATATGTTTGCCTAGATAGAATCATCAGAAAAATAATTGTTCAGGAGATTCAGATATAAATTTTGTTCATTCCAGCAGTAAACTAGTAATCATTAAGATAGAAGCTTACACAAAACATAACGTTAGTAAGCCTGGAGATACAGCAAATAAACATGTTTTAGCAATATAGAAGATTCATACAACTTATATATTTACTTCCTATTTGAACTCAACCAATTTTAGGTCATGTTTCCTTTGGTCCCTTTCCTTTGGATTTTATGTTGACACTTTGAATATAGAAAAACATGCAGTATAATCCAATGTTGTTTTTGATGTAATACACTGCAACAAATAGTTTTCATGATACAATTAATATAAATAGTTATTTAAATACTGTTCAAAAAAAGTTATGGACTGTTTGAATGAAAACATGCTTCAAAACTAGATCTAGGCTCCAGAAGACATTTTCATTTTATATCCCCAAAAAATATAATGTGAAATTAATAAATCTTGATTAACAGGAGAAAATAACTTTCTTCTATCATTTTCACAACTCAAAGCAGGCACAAATGACAATGATTAGATATGATTATTATGAAGCAATGAAAAATAGTATAAAACATAGAAAAGTAGTTTCAAATCCGATTTGAAACTATTAGGTAAGACAAAAAAAAGAAACTCAGATCGTTTAAGGTTGCCAAAACAAAAATAAATAAATAAATAAAATAAAGAACATTATATGTTCCCTAGTAAGTTTCTTTGCTGTAAGAGTTGATGTTTTGATAAAACATCAGTTGCTATATGTACCACTGTACAGCAAGTTTGTTTATGAAAGTGCAAAGCAGTTTAATGAGTTCAGAATAACAACAGTTGTAGCACTAAACTGGGTTCTGAATGCATTTCTTAATAACGTCCATTACAAGCATAATAAATTACATTTCAATGAAGAAAAACCAATAATTTTAGAGGAATGACTTTTATGAAAAAAAATAAAATTTAAAATTGTTTTCAAATAAATAACTGAAGTTTAGTCTTAAATATTTAAAAAAAAAAAATCTTTCCGAGATGTAAAATGAAATCATTGTATACCCAGAAAAAAAGCTCCATGAAGATAGACTTTTCCTACAATTATAAAATTAGACGAACACAATTGGATCTATTTCATACTTTCAAATTTTATTAAAGTTAAATAGGTTTACAAAATTCTGAAAAATATATGGAAAGAGCAAGGCATTTTTCTACAAAGGGAAGATATAAAATTGATAACAAAAGCAAAAAACAAAAATAAAAGAGAATGGGCTTTTCATGCAACATGCAATGTTTTTTGAGAATAAGATGTACAAATTCAGATACAATACAACAGATAGAAAACATGTAGTTTAATCAAAATGAAAAATTAAATAAAAAGTCTTACAGCAATACAGGGTGTCTACAGAAAATCAAAAGTAATTTTATAACATTTTAGTACTTTTTTTTCTGACATTTCAAAGACATTAGAAACTATACAGACTATGTTTTACCAGGAGCACAATACTATATTATTTGGATTAATTAAGACAAAGTTATTTTCTCACAGACTTTCAAACTGATTGTCAACTAGTTCCAGTGGGTTACACTTAGCAGCTTTATTAGGCTTAATGTCATCTTTATCTTAATTTCTACTGTTTAGAAATAGTTTAGATGAGATATTATTCCAAAATTCTTCAGTTAGTTTCTGTGAGAGGAGTAACTAACATTCAATCATTTAAGTGAACTAAAAGTGGATATTAAGCCTAGAAAAATAGCAAAGACAACACTACTTAACAAGCATACTCAACAGCCATAAAAACATATTTTTCTAGTCTGATATTAGAAGATCAAACTCTTTTCATCATTTCTTTTTCCCAACAGTGAGAAGTCTCTGCTGCAAACTATTATATAAGTACCAAGAGGCAATAAATGTTTCATAAGGTATTGACTAGTTCTTGTAGCTATTTCAGAGTAAGAATCACCCCTATTTTAGATTTTTTCTACTTTTATTTCACACATGCCCTTTCTTGATGGAGGAACTGGTGTGGCCTGAATGCAGCTTAAGCAGTTTTTTACTGTGGGAACATAAAGTGCAGTTGTATATTTTTCATTTTTGTCATCCATTGTCTTTTGGTTTTATTGAACAAACTTGCTTATTTGGTTGCCAATGAAAAAAAAGCATGAAAAAAATTCAAATTTCAGCATTTCTCTATTGTTAACAAGGAATCCAAAAAGAATTTCTTCCAATGCCTCAAAAAACTCTTTACCTTCCCATGGCAGTATTTTTTTTTTTTTTTGTTTTTTACAGTTATAGAGGCATGACTGTTAAGTATGATTATCTTTGCAAACTTTATAGGAGTTACATGCATTTTTAGCAAACTAAAATAACAGAACCTTTCTCATTTAAACTAAACAGAAAAATGACACCCGGACAATGATGAGGCTAATAGAACAGTTTAGAAGGACCTGCTGCAGATATCTCACAATCACTTTGAAAGTTTGTGAAAAAAGTTTTGTTTAGTACAGTACTTGCAAAACTTACACAAGTTCTTACCCTGACTTTATGCCTTGATACATTAAAAGTAAAAATTCATAAAGCAAATCAATGAAAACACTAAAGAAAACATTACTTTTCCAATATTTAAAAAAAGAAAGAACGAACAAAGGAAAATTTAAGAGAAATGGATAATTTAAAATTTTCCAGTAAAAATGTATAAAATTATTAAAAAAATGTGCTCATCAATAAAATCAAATCCAATTTTTTTAGAGTTGAAATTCATCATGCATAGCTGTGAAAATTTACATGGTTGTACTTTATATGTGCTCATGAATTTCAAATTAAATTGTATTCTTAACAGTTAAATTATTTAACCAACAACAGTTGAAGTACATATTCTTACATAACTTATATTGTAGTTTATATGCTAGGGAATAACACTTAATCGACAAAATAAAAGCATTCAACATGCAAATTATATTTAAAAGCAATATTAATCATACTACTAGAAGGTAGCACAACATTCTTTCGCTATGATAAGAGTGAAAACTATAACCATCTTCCTGAAGGGAGCACTGATGAAATTTTCCCATGTATAATAAATCAGAATTTTCAGACACTCGTACAGTTAAAGAACTTGCAAACTGAATATGAAAATAATTTTTAAGGATCAAAACTTATGCGCATTCTAAACAATTACTCTGAATTTTCTTTTTATGCAAATGAGTCTAGTGTAAAAACTAACATAGATCAATCATCAGTAAAAAATAACTTAAATTTAGTTTTAAAAGCAGAATATCTTACTTTCAGTTAAATCAAATCATAATTAAAATAAGTTATGTATATCTTTATATAAATACTACCCAAACCATTTTGTTACTTTTAATTCTCTAAGCTACAGCAATAGCTAGATTATCAGGAAAGTATGGGAAACGTTTGATTACAGATACATGAATTCCAAATAAAACAGCTTCTAAAACAAGGCTACATAAAAATGGCATTATAATGAAGAATCTTTATTTTTCACTTCAAAGAAAAGTGCTGAAGTGTTGAGAAATGAAAGAGTTGAACTCAAGAACAAGAATGTAATGTGTATTACATTTAAGAATCACACCAATTTCAAGGGATTAATACAATATTCAACAAACAGGTACTAGTTCTCAGATTGAAACAAAAAAAGAAAAATCACCATGGTCACAAAAGATGTCACCGGAATATTTTGCATAGGTCTTACAAGCTCACTTTGCTGATATCTTTTCTTGGTTGTTCTGTTTCTTTTCTTTTGTTTGAAACCAAAAATATATTTATGAAGGGAAAAACCAGCTTTGTTTTAAGTGCAGTCTGATATCTTTAAACTTTCTCTATTTTGAGAAAATCACAAAAAAACTCTTTCATTTGAGCTATCTGGTTACTTGATTGTCTAATAGATCTTTTACTGTACTTATAGGCACTTCATTAAACAAGAGAGAGAGAAAAATAGAAAATTAAAATATGCTTGAATAAAATTGAACACTTCACTACGAAGTTTTAGCCTTTTAAATATGCTAATTTCACAGAACAAAAAAAGGACATAATATTCAAATAATTTAAAATGTACATTAGTCACAATAATTATATTACAAAATAAAAAGAAAAGAAATAGCAATCATGCCAATCTCTTAATTGTTTAGGCAACCCAGTATTTTAGAAAGTTTAAAGTTTCAGAAGACACACAAGGACAATGTTGATTGCAGTTCTGGCAGACAGACATTTTCTTGAGGTCGGATTATAGGTTTACATTTGGGTGGTTAGTCCAGAAATTGTATTAGCAACTGAAACCTGTGTAGATGTATCAGAGAAGTTGGGCTAGAAGGTGAAGATGTGAATGGATCAACACATTTGAAACAAAGCTGTGGTGGCCCTACAATCAACTTCTGTTGACATTCTGTAGAGCTTTGAATACTCTAAAATCTGCAAGAACAGCTTCATGACTTGACAGCAAGGGGTATGAAGACACAATAACGCCATTTACAAAGATTGTCATTAACACCAAATTCTCCCGAGAGAAAGAGTGTGACGGTGTTGTCTAGTAGTCAAGTTTATTGCTGATAATGTGAATAAGAGAATTAGACATTGGAATGGTTTTTTAAAAGTAAGATAAAATGCAAAAAATAATATTAGCTTTATGAAAAGCATATTAGATCTTCAAAATTCTTTTCAATGTTGTTTTCAAGATTTTATAATGTTCAGCAAACTTTATAGTAAATTGGGTTTGTACTTTGACATTCTTTAACCGCTGTTAAGGTGGTGCAGTGCTAAGTAGTGGTATTAATGATTGTTAGCTCCTGGGGGGTGGGGGTTGAAAATGAAGTTCACCATAATAGATGGTGACAAATGAACACTTTAGCTCTATGCAGCAGCAACTTTCCAGTTCCCGTAAAACAATGTCTGGTAAGTAGTGACGTTGGGAGTTTCATGCATTTTTAAGCTTACTCCCTTCTAGTAGAGGGTATTATCATTTTCCCTCTTTGTTCCCAGACGTTTTTGAGGAACTAGATGTTTCAAATATGAAGGGAAAAAGAGGTGAAAAACTTTATTGATGCATAACTAAGAAATACTTCTGGAGCAATAAATGCATAAATGATAGTAAAATAACATAATTATTTTTCAACTTTTAATTGGGACTTTCAACATTCAATTGAGGTACATAAAAGTGACATTTGAGGGAGGTCACTGTACTTGAATTTGAGAGTTGGTAAAATAAAATGCTTCTTCAGAGTGATTAAAAAAGTTACAAAGGATCAGAGGCAATTTTTCACAATCTAACAAATTTTTGTGACTTTAATGGCCAAATTTGTGACTTTTGTGACCTGTAGACATCCTGCAATAGCTTTATAGAATCAAAATCTTGAGAAACAAGGTTCTCTGGACATATGAGAGTCAATGCATTATAAAAGCATCGTTTTACAAAGTTTATGATATTTTTCAGACATATTTTAATTAACTACTTTTGACAGAAAATTTTATGGAATCGATCCACATAAATACAATTGTATGACACATAAATAGTAGTAAATGTGCAAAAAGTAATGTCTGCTTTTGTGAATAAATGCTTTTCAGTTTTGTAACGAATTTCAAAAGTTTCTTTTTTAAAGAAACCAATCCTAACAATGCTTTTTGAAAATCAGCATAAGAATAATTTTACTAAATAGCATTTTGCAAGAAAAAGGAGTCATTACATGATTAAGTCAAAAATATGAACAAATAAACTTTTGTATACTGCTACAAAAGAACCAACAAGAAGGAAGAATACTTTTGTTCAAAATAAATATGAATATATTTTCATAACACAGAAAGCATAACTGTCATTTAAAAATTTTCATTGCACACCCTATTAGTCTTTTTGCAGAGACTCATTTTAATAATAACTTCTACTGAAAATGACTTTCCTTCAAGTAACCAAAGCATTCTTCTTCTATAAAACTTACATAAGTTTTTAAAAAACTATAACATTTTTAACTCAACATATTCAAACAAACTTAATTTTGTTAACATTTGAGCATTGTTCTCCCATGTCTTGTATATTAAATTAAAACCTGACTACAAAATGAATGAAATTTAAATCCAAGGACTTACAGTGACTATGCAAACAAATGAGGTTAATAAATATATAGATAAAAACGTTTATTTGAGTAAAACTACTCTGGTTTATTTATAGAATTAGATAGCTTAGTGGAAGCCATTGACACAAGAATTTGCTGAAAATCAGCTAACTCTTGACCTAAAACTTCAGATCCTAAATTATTACCAGCATTTACGGAATTAATGGTGATGGTGGTGCTAGAAGAGTCATTAGAGACACCCACCTGAGTATCATCTTTTTCAGTGGAAAAGCCATTGCCAGAAGATTCATCCAAAGGTGCTTTAGATGGAGCAACATAACGAGCAGGAACACCAGTTCGTTGGAGATTTTTATCGGAAGCATTTTCCGGTGCTACATCAGATCTAGGTGGAACTGGTGGTTTTGTACCTGTATCTTTTCTATGAAGAGCTTGAGGGGGCAATACTGGCTTATTTGGTGGAATAGGAGGTGGAGCCCCTCTTCCAACAGACATTTTTTTAGCATTTACAGCTATTGGTGCAGTAGCAGTTCCAGGTTTATTAACAGGTACAGGTGTCGAAACTTTTAAACTAGAATAAATTTTCGTATTTGACTGTGAATTAAAGTCACCAACAGATTTTTCTACTTCTGGAGGTGATAGAACACATTCTGCATACTGTGGCACACTAGGGGCAACCTGCAACAGAGTCACTGCACTTTCTGGAATAGAAGGTGATGTAATAGTTGCAGGTGAACAAGGTTTAACAGGTTTAGGAGAACTTTTCAAGTCAGAAGGTGCTAATGGAGGACTACACAATGGAGAAATAACAGAAGGTACAGGTTTTGAATTAGTTGATGGACAAATTTTTGCCGGTGCTTGAGGCAAGAGACCAGCAGGTTTAGCTGGTGTGGCTGGAGCAGGTCCAACTTTAGGGCTAACAGCTCGAGCTACACTTCGTGGCGGACTAACTGTAGGGGATATTGTAGGTACAGCACGAATAGGAGGAGTTGAAACCATAGTAACAATGGTGCTCCTTACACCTTCTCCTAGTTGTGCTTGTGAAAGACTAGAAGCAGCTTGCTTTTGAAGAATTTCAATTTCTTCTTGAAGTTTTTGATTTTCAAGAATTATTTCATTATGTTTGGCTTCTAACTCAGATAAGTCAGCTTTAAACTGTTCTCTTTCAATTTCAAATTCACATAGCTGTCGTTCAAGATCAGCTTCCATCTGTAAGGATTTTTTACTTTCTTCTTCTAAACCATCAACCATATCTGCAATTCGTCCCTTTTCATCACAGAGAATCTAAAATATAAAGGAGAATTGATGCAAAATATTTCAGAACTTTATATAATTAAATCTTACAATGTTAATACTATAATAAACTTTTTCAAAACTCAAATAAAGTTTACTCAATGAGAAAAAATTATATAGTTCCGTTCCAGAAGAGTATGGCACTCCAATGAAATCAAATTTGTATGCTGCTAAATCCATGTGTTACAGAAATATAATTGAGGAAAAAATAAATAAAAATTATAGAAAAAAAAAGAAAAGAAAAAAAATCACACAACAAGAAGACAAAAGTATAATTCTTGAGATTAAATTAAAATTTAATTAAATTATATCAGTCATCAAATATGGGTAAAAATATGTAGCAAGAGTAACTTTCTCAAACATCTCCTTTGTTTTGACTATGTTTAGCAAATTATTGCAACTTTAAAGGTTATTTTACTTATTTTCTTTGTCAGTTTGGATGGTCGCAGGCAAATTTCCTTCTTGTTCTTCCTCTCACCACTATTGAAGAGGGCGAGGTGGTTTAAGATTGGACAATAGGCACGGCTTTTTTTAATCATATTGACAAATTGGGAACTGTCAAGTACGATGGGTTGATTTTAACTTTTTCTAAAAATTGAAAATGCCTGTGGTGGGAAAAGCTGCATATTGGTCTCATATCCTCGCCTCAGAGAAACAGTAAGATATCTTAGTGTTGATCCTGGGATTAGATGTCTTACTCTTGCTCTGAGGCGACGATATGCGTGTAAAAAATTTGTTTTGAAATCAAAAAATCAAAATATATTTAGATTAACTGCCAGGTCCTTGAAATTTCAAATACGTAAAAAATGGCATTTTTGCTTTAATTTTTCAGATTTTTATGCAAGAAGTTTAATTGCCAGCATTGAAAATAGTGGCTGATTAAGACTCTTTGTTCATGAAAACAAAATATTCTGATATAGTAATGCATATAAGCCCTCCAGCAGGTCCTCAAATTTAGCCAAACTTGTAAAAAACAGTATTTAGTTTTTATTAAAAAAAATAAGTATGACTTTTTTTAATCACCTGTAGCAAAAATAGTTGCATAGTAAGAATTGATCGGAAAAAATGTTCAGAAAATCCGACTCGAGTATTAGTTGAATCCTAACGTTTGACCTCATTTTTGGTACTAAATTTCTGGACTTACATGCGAGTATATACGGTAATACAAATTTCTCTAGCCTGCTTAAATACTATACGGAATAAATTTTTAAAATGAACTAGGCAAATATTTTCACTACTGGTGATTCAGAAAACTCCTACAGAAAATTTTTAAAAATTAAACTAAAATCCCATCTTTTACATATTTGGCAAAACTTTAGAGGCCTGGTGGGGGATCTAAATATATTTAGATTTTTTAAAAGCATTTGAGACCAATACACAATTTTTTCCTTCACAGGGGATTTGAATTTTTAAAAAATTTTAAAATTGATCCAGTATGCATTCCAAAATTCTCCGTTTTTTGAATCATTTGAGAGTGAGATGAGGAAAAATATCCCAAATTGGTCTAATATTCTACAAATTCATGTCAGCTCATATCAAGAATACTGCCGTGTGCAGGTAAATGGCAGTATCTGCAGAAATGAGTTTTCGAGATATTTGAAGAAACGCGTTTTGGGTTCAATACCAACAGTAGGGAAATGTTGGAATTAGACATCTTTTTCGCGCATTTTTTCAACGGAAACCAAATAAGCGAGCTTGTACAATAAAGATAATGTACAATAGATGACAAAAATGTAAAAAAATGAAAAATGAAAAATTTGCAGTTATTGCCCTTTACTTGCACACAGCAGCATAGTCATGATTAATTACTACTTACTAGACCATCACCAGTAACAAAATCCCATATTTTACAAAATAGAATCTGAAAAATATCATTATTTCTTAAGTCAAATTTTATTCAAAAATTCAAAAAAAAAAAAAAAAAAAAAAAAATATGATCCCACTGAGCTCTTAACTTGAAATTTTGCACAAATAAAGAAATAAACACACAAAAAGTTTTTAGAATTAAAAAAAAAAAATCATATGTTTTCTGCAAAATTTAAATTTTAAGTTTTAATTTTATTTTTCAAAAATGAACATTTTTATGAAATTAGTCATGTTGCATATCATATTAAACAGCAACTAATGTACTTTAAAATGCTTTTCACCAAATCTTTCTATCTATATTTGGTGCTGAGTTATCATCCATTTTATGTTCAAGCATCTATGCAAAAAAGAGGGTTTCTCTAAAAATCAAAGTCTCATAAATGAAAAAATTAAAGAGATAAAAATCTAAAAATATGGACTTTTGATTACCTTAAAGGGTAAAATTGATTAGCCAAATTTCACAGAAATACAAAAAGGTGAGGGAAAAAACTTTGCATCACTTGTCATGGAATGACCCAGATTCGAGTTATTGAGATTCGACTGTATACATACATACAGGTATTTATCTGCTCATAATTAAAAATTAAAATTTATTAGCAGTAATTAAAACTAAATTATTAGCCCACTGCTAAGAATGCTTTAAAATATTTACTAAAAAAAAGCCAGAAAGATATCTTAAAATTAAACTACATCTACACATGGTCAGTTTTTTAAAATTACACAAACTCTATTCAAATATGTTTAAGAAAAATTAAGATACAATTTTCATAAAAGTTCAAATATTCAAGTTTAATGGTAATGACATTAGAAAATAATTCATGTAAAACATGATCCTACACCAAAAATTTCTTAAAAAAAAAAAAAAAAAAAAAAACTTGAAAATATATAAAAAAGATTAAAATTGAAAAAAAAAAAAAAAAAATGCTCTGAAACATAAAAAGTAAAAGCAGTGCCCTTAAATGAGAACCTAAAATTACAAAATATGCTCTAAAAGAGTAAGAATATAAACACCAACAAAATCAGAGTTATACATTATGTAGAGTATTTTCATTTTCATGTCCTTTTATCATGCACAGCGCTGTCTACAAATAATCACTAATCAATCAACACATCCAAATCAAATGAATTTGATTTTTAGCCTTACATTTCAAAAATCAGACAGTTGGTATTATTTGTGTTTGTCATTTATTTCCATATTATTCTCCTTCACTAAACTGTGAGAATCAAAAGGGATGCTATTTTTGTTACATTCAGCCAAATACAGCAGCTGAGAACTATGTGCTAGCAGGGACCACACAGCATCATCTAAATATACGGAGCCATGGAATATACTACGTCAGCCATAGCAGAAAACTGAAATGTTGTAAAAGCTATGTCCATCACTCTTCAGTGTCGAGCATGATGAATTAAGATTATGAAGCATATACAAAATTCCAAAAATATTTTGTAATTACTTATTTTTGATGATGTTTTAAGGAAACAGGTATTGTAATTAGCAACAGATCACAATTAATCAAAGGGCAATGCAAGCCTTCTCTATTAAAAACTTACATTCACTTTAAATACGCTATAAATAATATCTCAGTTTCAATTCACCAAGGGACAAAGATAAAAATTATCATAGTTATTATATATAAGCTTTCATACTGCCTAAACAACTACAAAAGTAATGAAACACAAATTTTAAAATAAATTTTAAATGGTTTACTTCCAGATTTCATTGCTGGATTTCAAAAGTTTGAACTTAATAATGACTTTAAAAAAAAAAACTAATCACTAAAATTCTCACTTTTATTGTTGCTGAATGAATTTTCATCTACTTTTAAAATTTTATATTATTTCTTTGAAACATTTTTAGCATTTCTTCATTAATTTCAACTCAAAATTTAAGTCCCTGCGAAGGTTTAAAGTAACAACAGTAAACAAATATTATATTTTGCAGATTTTCAAAGCTTGTCAATTTCATTTGCTTACCCATAAGGAAACCTTGATGTTTTTAAGTTTTTTTTTTCCAAAAATAAATTATGTATATCTGTGGAAAATAATACTTTTAACTCGATTGAAGATGTTATAAATGGGTTTTTAAAAAATGCTATTTTTAATTGAGTCCCGATTTACAACTTTCAGATTTTTCAGAAGATAACATTTGCCATACAAAAAACAAAATAATAAGTAAATAAAACAAAGAACAAAATGAATATGACAATATATTTTCTGAAATGAGTTTTTGTTCAGCTCAGGTTTCCTATCTTGTACATTTAACTTGAGCATTTGAGCAAATACAATTTGCTGGGATTTGAAAGGAACTAGTATCTTGAATTTGCACATCCAAAGCTCATTTTTAATGCACTTAGTATTGCCTCTCCCCACGGGACAGGGAGAGGGCTTGAGAAGAATCAAGAGCAATTCACATATGCGTCATTTGTACTGACTGGGTTAATTGTAATTTTTATGAATAAAAATATTTCTTTACACATAAAGGAAACAACTAGTGGGAAAAACGAAATAAAAAATTGTTCATGGTTGCTTTAAATTAAAACCAATTTTTAAACATGCTTTTTTCCCTTTCAGGTCATTGAAATCAAACAATTTAAAATTTAACAAATGTCAAAAGTTGTAACTACATTTAAAATCTACTCTTAGTTAGGTAGTATTCATAAAGAAAAATATTTTTTATAATATTTTGTTAATTTTCTAGCAACTTGCAAAAAAAAAAAAAAAAATCCAAATTATGAGAAAAATGACTTAAAATAACAATTTTTTGCACTCAGGTGGCAATTGCCAAACATTTCAAAAGAAAATGCCAGATCCTGTTAAAGATACAAAAAGACAGCATTTCAATATATAGGTTCCAGTAAATGAAATTAGAAGTAGCACAGTATATCCAATCAATAGGTTTAGCAATGCAGCAAGAGTTTACCTTCTGAGGAGGAGGGATCAGAATGGTATTAAACGTACATAAAATACCTAATTAGTACTAGCAATGCAATAAAACTATGGGTTTGGCAGAAGGGGTTAGATACTAAGACCTTCTTTCACTGTGTCTCTGAATTGGTAGCAATAACTACAATCACCTTATAATTAATACATTTTTACTATTTGAAGAAGAAAAATATAGTTTTATACATCCCTTTCCATGAATTGTTCGCCCACTGTTTGAGAAATGGCATGAAAAATAAATAAAATGTAGATGTCAAAAGTTTGCTCTACATTATCAGCAATAATAAATTCAACTTTAATGTTGTACAAATTTTTAAAGTAGGAAAGCACTGTTTTGAACAACATTTAACCAGCATAATGGTCAAAAAAAATATTTTTGACTTCTGTTTTTGAAAACTGTCTAAAAGGTAATTACAGATTTATAGATCAAACTCAGTTTTAATGTCGTACAACTTTTTAAAGTAGGAAAGCACTGTTTTGAACAACATTTAACCAATTGCACAGAGAGGGAAGAGATCAGACACCCCCGCCCCAAGAATTCAATCTTAGTGTTCACCTATCTTTCAAAGTAGATCGGCACAGAATTTAGATTGCTGATCGCTGTCTTAGAACATTAAAATACTTTCCATAAAATGAAGAGTGTAAATAAAGTTAATAATAAAAATGGATCAAACCTGAGATAACCGGTCACATTTTTGCTTTTCTTCAGCATATCGATAGATAAGACGCTTTCGTTCAGCTAGTAACAGTAGTACAATTTGCTTCTGGCGCATTCTTTCTTGTTCTAATGTCTCTGTCAAACACTTAATATCTTTTTCCATGCATCTATTCTGTTGACGCTCAAATTCATTTTCCTGGTGTAAGCGTTCACGCTCTTTTTCTAACAAATAAGTCACATCATCTCCTTGAGCAGTATCTTGAGCATGTTTCCGCTTTTCATCTTCAAGTTCAGACAGAAGCTGAAAAAGATATTACAATGAAATTCAGTAAATTACTATACACCAAGTAAATTTCTACTATTCCAATGTAAAATTCATTTTTCATTAAAATTTTAATGTTTCACTAAATCCTAAAGAATACTAATAACAATAAAAAACAAACTAAAATCAACAGATTAGCTGTAAAATTAAGGCTGTGCTATGTACTAAAATTTTGCATCTTTTTCGCATTGAATCCAAAAATTGATTTCCCCCAATTCAGCAACGCTTTTTGTTAAATTTTAATTTTGTAATAAAAAAGTTAAATACATAACTGGGGCTTCATAGCAAACTCAGGGTTTTTCTCATAATTTACTCATTTTTTGGGGACATTATAATATCTGAACGGGTACTGACTCTGTTTAAAAGGGCATGCTCAGAAATCCATTAATTAATAGCAACAAATGCTACAGAAAAAAAAAAAAAAAAAAATCAAAAAATTCTTTTTCAGTCCATTTCAAAATTAATTTATTCAGTTATCATGGTATCTCTCACTCAGAACTAGTCTACTCTGCTGATTTTCCAAACATCGATAAAGTAGCCAGCGGCCAAGAGGCTCACCAGGGCGGACAATTTTCAAACAGGGGATCTGAGAAACTTTGAATGAATCCCACCCTCTCACCCTTAGTTTTAGTCCATGATTTGGCAGAAACAAGCTTTAATTTCCTACAGATACAGTCGGATCTCGATAATTCGAAAATCCTTTTATCTCAAAGTTTTCATTGGGTCCCAAGCTTTTGTGACTGTTATGGAAACTTCCCATAACTCAAACGTTTTAGCTGGTCCCGTGGGACTTCGAGCTATCGAGAGTTGACTGTATATTGTAACCTGGGTGCAAAATATACCCCCCCCCAATCCCAAGAGGAAATATAATTTACACAGTTTCATGAATTTTTATTTTGAGTCAATTCAGTACAGATTTTCTAAACTGTGTCACTTATCTGTTACCTCACCAAAAATATAATTAACATTAAATGTAAAATTATAAGTACTTCAGGGTTCTTTATTTTTGGATCTGCGTAAACTCCACAATGCTGCCTGCTTAAGTTTGCCTCAATTATAGGGAGCCACCGCTTTCTGCTCTCTATCGGTCACCACCCGGAAACTGCAAGCAGTTTCATTCATCGCAATCGATGCTGATCAAAATTAATCCCAACTGTAAAAACGTGCCTTAATGTTTGCATTTTACTTAAAATATAGTTTTGTAACAATATGAACTTCGTTGTGTGCGAAAATTAATTAATGTGAAGTGTGTTTAGTTCCGAGAGTTCCGGGGGGGGGGGGGGGGGGGCTGCATCCTTCATGCAAGAACATTTTTATTCCTTATAAACATGCTTTCTTTTTGAATTAGAATATTGTTACTCATCCTTTAATATCAATTATATTTAACGTTTTAGCTGGATAGCACTGCGGACCCATTGGCACGGACTCGCGGACCCAAGTTTGGGAAACCCTGACTTACAGTTGGGATAAAATTTATTATTTGTACCACATAGAAAGTATCTTCACAGAGTAAATTTTACAAAGATACTTTGAAAATGGAAGTTATTTTTCAGTGCTCACATTCGTTTCATCACTTCTTAAAATGTCATTAAATCCGTAAACACAATTCGACTTATCCACGTTTTCACAAATTTCCAAGGTACTGAAGTAAAATATTTACAAAATCTGATACTTGCTGATTAGTAGGTGACTGTAAAGATCTTCATCAGAATTTGCACAAGTGGACGCTGTACAAGCAGCTGTTGCACAATCACTTTATAGAACAAGGATTTACACGTAGTTGCATTTTCCGCATTGTGCAAGTAATCTTTCATTTCCACCCAGTCCACATCCACAAAGATTTCAAAATGATCCCATTCGTTGGTCACTTTACCTTCATTATTATTGCTGTTTACGAACCCACTGCTCTCAAAGCAGTTTTTACTAGTTTCTGTTACAGACCTAATCTCTTTTTTTTTGACTTCAGTTCGAATTGCTGTTTAAATATCTTTTGGCCTAAAAGCACGATTATTTGAGTCATCCAGAAAATAAAGGCTACTTTTCTCAATTTTTGCCAACAATTTAAGTCTCTCAAAGATTAGCCAGTAATGAAATTTTAAAGTCCCCTGTAACGGCAAAAAGAAGCCTGATCAGCTAGCTATGTTTTACGCAACCTTGCAACACTACACATTAAGGAGCACTATTTTAAATAAATTATCTCTCTCATAGGGCATTCCACGGTATTTTTGACATTATGTAGAGTCCGTAACGTGACCTTTTTTCGCCATAACTTTTTAATTTACTGTTTGATTTGCAAATTATTTTAATTTGAGCTGCTGTGTTGGTAGGAAAATATCAAAATAAAATAATATGCTAATCAAACAGTAAATTAAAAAGTTACGGCAAAAAAGGTCATGTTACAGACTCTACATAAATGTCAAAAATACCTTGGAATGCCCCTCATACAAGCAAATAAGGAAAGCAGTGTGTTAAAGTGAAAAAAGTTGCTTTTTTTTCTTATTTTGGCAGCATTTTTATGCATAAAATGAAAACCAAACTTTTGTAAAAACTTCCAACTTAAAAGAAGTACATTCGAGATAGACAGAAATTTGTATTGAAAGCACAAAATAATTTTGGGACCAAATGAAAACTTAAAGATAAAAGAACATTCGAGTTATCGAGAGCCGACTGTATTTCTTAAATATTCATAATTTCATACATATATACATTAATTGTTTTTGATAAACATACAAGGCACATTTCTAATTGTCAGTTTCCTCAGTTGAAATTTTGTGTATATGTTTATTTAAATTATTAGTGAGTTGTTAAGTTACGTTTAAGCTGGTATTATACTAATTATCTCTAAAAAAGTATTTAAAGATGAAAGCAAAAGTCTCACAGATTTTCACGTTGTTCCTCACAAACACTTTTTGAAGTAATAAAAATTGCAGTTGTTACAAAATATATTGAAAAGAATTTAACTACGTGCAATATATAAATCTCGCAATCAATACAAAATGAACAGATTTAAAGATTTAACACATTTATTTATGAAGATGTGAAATACTAACTAGAGATGGGTGATTCTCCAAAATCTTAGCAAGATTATGTCCCAGGATTGTTTGACCTAGAATTCTTTTTTTAATAGTTGGAAATAACTTTTCAGATGTTATTCTATTTTTATTAAAAGAATACTTCACTTATTTTTTCTACAGAAATATTTCAAATAACCAGAAAGTCACTCTTTTGACATGCCCCATTCGTTTCTCAAATATACTTAAATTATTTTAAAATTTTATGTCAACATTCCAGAAATTAAATTTGTAGTTCTAAATTAGGCATACTTAAAGATGTAAAATGACATCCGGTAAATAAATTTAATTATTTAAATAATTGAGGCACATCATTTTAAATTTTGTCTCCAACTTTCATGTCATTCTCCTATCCTGGGAATGAGTTCAATTATTACACTGATAAACAAAAAAAAGTTTCGGCGGATATCTTGGTATCAAACACTTATTTTAAGACAATCTAGATATGCTGATTAAAAATATGCAAACCCTTTGTCTCTATCACTCACTGTTTTTGAGATATCTGTCATTAACCGTTTATATATGTTTAACATTGTATCAAGGCAAACTAGAGTATTAATTAACATAACTATATAGCCTCATCCACTTTAAGGTATAATACACCGATGAAATACATAAGTATAACATAAAGTTCCTTAATTTAAAGTTAGTTTGGTTAAAATTTCATGTCTGTGGACTTGCATAGAAACTTTACGACTTTAAGCACAACAAGCATGTGGGGCCCCCTTAAAATGCACAATCGAAGAACATGCTCAATTGTTTCTTCCATTCTTTCAAAATCCAAGCCCCAACGAGTGCAGCTAACTCATAATAAACTGCATTTTGGCGAGCTTGGGTCACTGGAGACATTTTTTGTGATTAGCTCCAAAGCTTTTTCCAGAAGTAAAGTTATCAAATTCACACAATTCATAGCTAACTGGAAGAAGGGCTTTTAGAAGTAACGAAGGAGAACAAAACCAACTAGGATACCGATATTGATGACAAATAACCAAAAGCTTTTACATTAAAAATTTTGAGCCATTCTCTGACAATGGTAAATGATCTTTCTGATTTGTTAGTGAAGGAAGATCCAGTCATGGAAATGACGTGACTGATCATGGAGTATTAATATCCCACAAAGAACTACAGAGAAAAAATAATTAATGACTAACAAAAGAATATCATAACTAGCTGCGTTTTATAAACACTAAGTTAATTGATGATTTCCTAATGCACATTGTGCGTATATACAGGAATAAGTTCACATTAAACTTGCTATGTATATATTTTTATCACTAGAATAAGGTTTTTTTCTTTCTTTCATCTGTCAAATCTAACCCCTATTTTAACACTACTATTAAGTCTTAACTTATGCATCATATCCGTGGAACATAGCCCCGCGTAAAACGAGGGTCTAGTGTATCAGAAAACAAAATAATTGCAATTACTAAAATAAATAAAAATTGTAAACAATACTTAGTGCTGAACTTAAACACTGAAAAATTAAAAATCATACCTTCTCACATCGCTGCTCCGCTTCTTGCAACTGCAGTTTTAATTTAGTCTGAGCTGCTTTATGTTGCTTTAAAAAGTTTTCAAGGCTAGATAGCTGCATTCCGTACAAAGTTTTAATAGTTGCCTCATCAAATGTTGCATCAAATGCACCAAAGCAATCTCGTTGAAGTGATGCCCAAGGATCATTAGCAGATGTAGATTTCCGTTTGGGATATAACAACTGTTTCACTTGTTCTGCCTAAACAGCATAAAAGAAAGAATTAGTCAATCTTTGGATTGACTTTTGTTGGATGTCTTTTCATCCATAAGCTCATTATTTTCTGCATTGAAAAAAGCGTTCCCTGTAACGCCGAAACACGTGTCTGCTGTAATTTGCAAATTTGTGCTTCGTCTAACGTTGTTTTGTCTTACTTTACTGTTCAGCACAAAGGTATTTATTTATCTTAGTCAATCTTACGTTAAATAGATTAACACTGGAATTACGGAAGGGGCCAAGCAAACTTTTTTACCGCAAGCAAACTTTTATATTATATAACTGCTCTTCTATATTTTCATAAATATCTTAATCCTTTCAACTTTTCCTAAACCATTCTCCTGTGTGATAATATATGGATTTGAAGAGAAAATTTTTTTTAAAACTAAAATTGGAAGGCTATATCTAGAATTACGAGTAGGTGTTATTTTGACTCCTTTAGAAAGAAGAAATTCTAATGTATTTCAATACATATTTGTTCTGTAAACTATACTTATGTGTCCAACTAAGCAAAAAACAAAAACATAAAAGGGCTTCTCAACATAAAATCCCACCAGCCTGTCACATGATTTGTAGTAGTATTCATAATGTATTTTCTGAAGGAAAGAGAACAGTAAAATGATATTGCTCATAAACGATTGTAGGTTTTGCTAGAGGATTTGTTTTTTGTTCATAGCAATTTTTGCTAAAATAGGTTATCCTATTAATGTGATTTTTTATAAACATATTAATGGCTCGTAAAAGGAGGCTACTGTAAGGGAAAGTTATAAAATTAATGCAAGAACTAGGCGTTCTAGATCAAACGGCAAGGAAATACTCCATGAGATCCCCTCAAGCCACTAGCCCGTACATATCTTCAGCAATATTTTGGACTGAGCAGCTATAAATGCCTGAATTGTGTTCAGGGAAGTTACAAAAGAAAGCACAGTGAAACTTCTCCAGAACGACCACCCTCCGTTCTGGAAAAAAAGCATTCATTAAGAGAGATGGTAGCTCAAAGAAGTGTCAACTTAAAATCGGCAAAAGAATTTTCCCCAAAATAGTATTGTAAATTTGCAATTTTATAAAACAGAGAAAAATGGAAATTAATTGTCTTTGTTATTTATTAAATATTGCATCATATAACCACTACTATGTATGCATTTTTTAAACTTTTTTCAAATATGAAGAAATTTCAGATAATTTCCTTTTTTTGCTTTTTGAGACAATACTTCTTGTTCTAGAAAATGATCCATCTGACATCTCTATGCACGTAGATGCTTGAAAGTTTCCCATTCTTTACGAATATTAATTTTATCCTCCAAAATTTTACTAATTTGAGTTTTCCTGCAAACGAAAACTCCGCTAAATTCCTTTCTGAATATCCTTTTTTATAAAACTCAATTACTTCTATTTGTTGCTTCCTAGCTCCAACAGTAAAGCAACTCGTTTATTAGACATGTTTTAAGCACTAGCTTAGACAAGAATTTCCGCTGAAGTGCACTGTCATTCTTCTTGTATGCCCTTTAAGTTCACACCAAAAGTGCTTACCAATGGATCAGGGCCGTAAACAGGGGGGGGGGCTTATGCCCCCCCCCCCAAAATTCGGTTTCACACTTAACATTTATTTATATTTAAAAATTTTCAAAAAATATTGTTCAAAACTCAAACATCTTTTATATGTATATTGATTCCATAAAACGCTTTCATAATAGATAACCGGATGACTTGAACATTAGCATACATAGCGCAAAGCTCCGCATGAAAGTTTTTAAACCCTCGCGAAATTATTTTCTGGTTACGGCCCTGCAAGGGATAGAGAGACCCTAGGGATTATCAGCATGACTTTTCACTTGCCATCCCCTTCCTTGCACCTGTTGCCCATCAGAAAATAAGCTAATCTGATGTAGCAAATAACTTCTAGTTGCCAAAAATATAAAAATATTTACAAGATGCAAAAGGATTGAAATCTTAAACAAAGGAAGCAAATTTTTGTGAATTAAGTTTAGTAATGTCATGTTTCCCGTAAAATAAATTTATATTTTACTAAAATTAAAACATAAAATATGCTAATCTAAGGTAGCATATATAGCATATATGAAAATAACATTTGATTAGTCAATATATTTAAATATTTGCAAGATGCAAAAAGATTGAAATTTCAAACACGAGAAGCAATTTTTCGCGAAGTCTGAGTTTGTTCAACGTTCACATGTTTCCCATTAAAGAAATTTATTTATTTTTTATAAAAATTGAACAAAAAATATAATAATCTAAGGTAGCATATGCGAAAATAACATTTGATAAGCCAAAATATTTAAATATTTGCAAGATGCAAAAAGATTGAAATTTCAAACACAAGAGCAATTTTCCGTGAAATACGAGTAAGTTCAATGTTGTCATGGTTTAAAAATTAATTTTTTTGTTAATTAATGAAATTAAACAAAAAGTAAACTAATCTAAGGTACCATATGTCAAAATATCTTTCAGTTGTAAAAAACATCAAAATACAAGATGCAAAAGGATTGAAATCCCAAACACGGAAGCAATTTTTCGAGATAATGCATATTGAACGCATGTTCAGAAAATTGGTAAAATACTTTAAAACTTTTACGAGATACTTAATTTTTGAGAGAATTTAAGCACTGAGAAACTTTTTCAAGGTTTTCAAGCACTTGAAAATGAACTTTTTTTCAAGCACTTTTCAAGGTTTTTCAAGGGCGTATGAACCCCGGCATTAAAAAAATACGAGAAGGTTAAATATAAATGGGAATTAAAAAAAAAAAATTTTGCGTCAACCAAAAAATAATATACGTAAGCAATCCCTTTTCTAAAGTTCCTTCATTTGATACATATTTTCTCTACCAGACTGACAAATTTCTGATGCCTTGGTGGTGGAAAGAAGAGGGACTTGAGCACAGCCAGTTGTGAACGAACTCCTCTACACATGCATCACCCTCAAATTGTTGTTGTCCTAGGTAGGTTTCTAAAAGTGTCCTGTGGAATTTCTCCAATTTTTCCTGCTTTAAACCGGCAGTATGTGTCCTTGCACTTTCGTGGAGAAGAATGATGTGACTTATAGCTTGTCGTCGTTATGTGTTGCGATATGCAGCCTGTGTTTCATCCAAAAGGCAACAGTTATAGAGTGCATGAGTTGTATTTTTTAGTCTACCCATACACTTGAGTGCATGAAGTGTTTCTTTCACAAGTTGTGCGTACAGCTGTCTGAAAATTACAGAATTCAGTGCCATGAAATTTAATGAGGATATCTTGTGCAACAGACATATGCACCTCCTGCTCATACGTGGCATACTAATTCAGCCCAGATCTCTAATGTGTGTGGGAGCACAAAAACTCTTCTTGAGACATTGCTACCTACCAACATACTTTTCTCCGCACGCTAGCAAAACCTCTGATTAATTACTAACAGCAGCGCTAGAGACAAATTTGATTTATATTTGATCTGTCCTTGTAATATACAAATTAAAAACCTCTCTATCCTCAAAAATAAAGAGCAATTATTATAAATTAGTTTCTTCTAACTTCATTAAAAAAAACATTATGTGGGAAACTATGCCCGTTTTTTTGGCGAGATACCAAACGGCAGTAAAGTAAAGAAAGTACGGCAGGGGTCATTGCGACCCCTGCCGTACTTTTAGGTATACAAAGATCGCTGTAATTCTAGTGTTAAGAACTCAGAAAACAAATTTCACTGAATAACAATAGATAAATAGTACTTCAGCTAACATTAAGAATTGATAGCATTGCATTTTCAACTTCAATTTTTGATTAACTGAGAATATAAACAAGTACAGTAGAGTCTTGAAAATCAGAGGTAATTGGGACTCACACCACCTCTGATTACTGAAAACTCGAATTATCCAGAAAACATTTAAGAGTAAAATTTTACTTTTAGATGGCGTAAGGAGGAGCATCTTTTACCTACTTGTACAGAGAAGAGGAAGTATTGTCTTCACAAAAAATATTATCATTGAAATTTCAGCATAAATTTCGCTTTTAATTACCTCCTAAACGAATTAAGAATTTTTTCTTCTTGATGTCTGTGTACGTATTCAAGTGTGCAAACTTGTCTGCAACCCAAGCGTGCATTCTGACAGTGCCCAAAACCATTTGGATAAGTTTTGTCATATGCTTGTATGTTGTATAACACAAAAACAGTTAGTTGTAAAAATTTTAGAATTGCATAAAGATTGTGTAAACGATTTGTATAATATAAATAAGTTGTGAATCTTCTATTTTTAGTACAATCAGGTATTCTAAAAGACATGTTACATTCCTTGTGGTTGATCAATGTCTAGTTATTATTTCCAACTCATCTCTTAATCCATATTTGTTAGTTGATGAATAATTTTTTATTATTTACCGTGTAATTAAATGAGTTAGACAGTCTTGAAAGATTTCTCGTTTCAGATTTTAATCAAAATATTTTTTTAGAACTAAAAAATGTGACTGAATATATATTAAGTGAGCACATCGAATTAAGCCGAACCTTGAACTTTCGAGATTCGGATTTTCAAGACTCTACTGTATCAAGTTTTCCCAATAACAATTTTCATAATTTTTTTAACCTATATTTTTAAATGTAAAAATTTACGAGTCACTGAGGTTTAAAAACAAGTATTACCTTAAGAACTGCAATAACAATTTCTCTTGCTTGCAGTTCTCCTTCCAACACTCCAAGAAGTTGAAGTAGATCTGGCTTACTAAGTTCCATTTTAGGATGCCTCTATTTAAAAGCAGATTAAACCACAAATTACATGTATTGTTTTTGAACTTTTAGATGAAAAATAATCTTAAATCAAAAGGTAATACATTTTAAGAATATGCATGATGCTTAGAAATACTAAAAGAAATGTTAAAATATAGCATTTTCTATACACACTAAAAACACAAGTTCAGAGAAAATATTTTCTTTCAGAAACCAGCAGTATTTTCAGTCTTTTTTTTAAACGATAATTGAATCGTTTATTTCAGAAACCCCTCAAGTGCACTTTTTTAAATTTTCAGAAAACTAAAAAAAAAAACTTCCTAATTTTAAAATAAGTAGAAGTTTTGGCTTAGAAAACTTTTTAGGCATTTCTTTTTGTATTGCAAAAACAAATAATGATTGGGGTAACCTCAAAGAATTTTACTTTTTTGGGAAAACTTTTTTTAAATTTTTGTACTTGAAGGGTTTCTGCATAAAATAAAACTTTTTACTTGAAAAAAAGTTTTTGACTATAATATTGATTTTGAAAAGCTGTTTTAGGTTGTAAATAAAAAAGCATATTATCCTTTTGTTTAAATTTATTAAACATCAAAGAAAAAGTTGAAATATCAGTTGAATGAGAAATGAAAAATGAAGAAATAATCAAAGACAAACGAGACAACATAAAATATATCATCTATGCATATAGTAGACCAAGCCTAATGTTTGAGTTTTTAATCTACTCATCTTCATACACTATGCCGATGCTGCAGGCGGCTTGGGTCGTAGGCTACTGGAGGATTTCATCAAAAATATATTCATAGCCTGGAGTATAATTCGCCAACTTCTTCAAATCATTGATATTTTTTCTGCGTTAATCTCCATCTTTCCAGGTGAACGTTCGATCACTGTTGGGAGCATCGGAACTGTAGAATATTCTTTCAGTGTGAATGTTGAGGAGGTTAAACCGTCAATAAACTGCTCAGTAACCACTTTTCGTTGGTCAGTGTTGTTGTAATGAAACTCGATGCAAGTGAATACTTTAAAAGGAATCCTATTTTCCTTTCTAATTCCATTTCCAGAAGTTTCATCTTTATAAAAATGAGACAAGACGAACACGAAATTTGCTGCAGAAAGTCAACATGAGATTTCATTTGATGGGTTTCTGCAATAAACAAAGATTTCAAGACAAAACAAAACCCATAAAAGCCCCCTAAAAGGCTTGATATTCAATATGTTTTTGCATCAGGGAGTGTGCCTAAAGTTGGCTATTCATAATCTATAATAATGTCATTTTTGAAAAAAAAATGTCAGTTGACAGGTTTCTGAAATAAACGATTCAATTATAATTCCAAGGCAAACTCTAACGGGGAAAACCACGAGTACTAATTAAGATAGGAATGGTCATTAAGTTATTTGTGTTTTTTCCCCCAAGCGGAAAAAACAGAAATTTCAAGTTCCTCAATTTTCATTCCGGAAAATTGAGGAACTTGAAATTTCTAGTAAAAAATTATATGTAGAAATTATAAAATATGTTATAGTAGGAATTTATTGTACGCAAAGCTTTTTTGTTCAAACGTTTTTTTTTTAAATTTTATGCTCATATCCCACATAAAAACACTCAACTTTGATATGAGCAGCTGAAAGATAATTTAATTTCCCTCTATAGCAAAATATTTTTGGCTATGTTTCTCATTAACACTGCAAATGTATACACAGAACAGAATCAGTATATCAATATGAATTAGTAAAAAAGTAAACATTTTCATTGTAATTTAATTTACTTTTTAGGTAATATATATGTGTACATTATCTTTATGAAATGCAAGACAAAATTATTAGTTTCATTTTGAAAATCAAATATAGTAAATAATATGCAATTATGATAGGTCATTTAGAGCATGATGATAATCAAAATGATTTTAATTAACATTGTAGTTCTATGTAAAAACAATGGCTAAAAAATTAAACAGCAAAATTCTCAAAGCAATCCTTCCAAAATAGCAGACACCACCAACAATGGACAAAACTTCCAGTTCCAGGACTGTCCCTTATTCGGAGGTACTACTAAAGGGTTGCCAACTGCTTCGCATTTTGCGGAGTTGCTTCTCAAAAATGACATAACTCCAAGGCTCCCCAAAGAAGTTATTTTAATCCGCATTTCCCAGCCGAACGCTTTCAAGCTTATATTTTGTTATTATCGTGTCAAACCTGTAAATATCGGAAATTAAAGATGCTTTGAAATAGTGTTTAAAGCTGATTTATTAATTTGAAAATAATTATTTCTATACCAGTGCTTAAAATGATTACTAAAGCTCTAAAACAATTTTAGTTAAGTGGTTTTAATTATTTTTATACAAATTTCGAACTGCTCTGCAAATTTTCAAATTACTCCTCACAATTACCACAAATGCTCCTCAAATTGTTTCTCCAAGGTTGGCAACCCTACTACTATACAATACTAACTCTATACTAATTCTAGTTATATAAGCTACCAGTTTGTTTGGCACTCTTGGCTTCCTTAGACGTTTTCCACCTCCAACTCAGTCACTTCCTATGCCGGGCTGATGAGTGTTAATAAGCACGAAACTGCAGTCCTCGGCTGGAATGACTGAGCTGGCGGTCTATTTCATGTATTTCTGCCTTAGCCTTGGCTATAGGGAGTTAACTTACGGAAAATACTGAAAATATGCAACATTACATTTTATGTCCAAGAAAAAAATAATAAATGGAAAAGCAATGGTGTCAAACAATTCATTAAAAGTTACTTTTAAAGTGCTACTTGTTTTTTCAGTTTGCTCATAAGTTCCACCGAGTGTTGCAGTCTGAGATTTTCCAACATTTCTTGCGGCCATACTGAAAAAACTGGTC
Organism: Uloborus diversus; assembly: GCF_026930045.1. NCBI lineage: Eukaryota > Metazoa > Arthropoda > Arachnida > Araneae > Uloboridae > Uloborus > Uloborus diversus. Next base: position 88,968,617 of record NC_072740.1, on the reverse strand, counting down.
CTTTGCCTTTGTCATTTATTAAAAATTTCAGGTTACAAAACTAAAAATAAAATGAAAGCACAATGAATAGATAATATAAAAAAATGTGTAGTAGATATTGAGCACTATTCATTCAGGTTACATTACAAATAAATAAATGGAAAAAAAAATTGAGTTTGAAGGGGCAAATAAGATTTTTAATGTTGTACCACACAAAAAAATAAATGAGATGAAAATACATTTGATAAAAGCTTTTGTCAAATGTCTTTTCATCCATACACTCATGTTATTTGCATTGAAAAAGGGGCTCCATGTAACCTTGTAATGCATGTTCTTTGCAACGTTGTGTGAATCAATGTTCTAATATTTCCTTATGGATATGGTAATTGAATAAAATGCTGTATGTACTCCCATATAAGTCATGAAATTTGGTACAAAAAATGAGTTTAAAAGTCGGGGAAGGGGCTGAAACATGTTGCTAAAAATTTTAAAGTCAGACACTAAATGTCAAAAATTTTAAAACTGTTAGCCTTATCTGAAGCAATCGCATTTTCTCCCCATCCCTAGATCGGTCTTTGCAGTTCTAAATTAAATTCCTTCATACTCTATTATTTCTATTTTTTGCTTAAATCATGAGTAGAGAGAAAAATCTTACATAGCAATTTTGCAGCTGCAGGAGATTGCATTTTTAGAAAAAATTTTAAAACAACACTACTGCTATCCAGTTTGATTTTTTTTTTACTGTGAACACATTTTTTCATTTGAAAACTTTGAATGAAGATCGAAAGATGAAAAACTGCTTCAAAATGTCATTTGCAAGAGTGTTTTACATTTGAGATGCAGAATGCAGTCATCCCTCGCCACTTCAAGCTTCGAATATTGCAGCTTCGCTCTTATTGCATTCATTCCCCTCCCCCCTTAAAATTTTCATTTTTTAAAATAGCTTTTGTAAGTGTTTCGTTTCTGAAGGGACTGTATGAAAAAAGCGTACAAATGAAAAAAAAATACACATAGCAGGATACATTATTATGTATTAAACTCTACAGGGACCAAATTAAAAAACATATCATTGATAAAAACATATAAAAGAGAAATGCATAAATGGTGCTTCACTTTATTTGTAAATGGCCTTCAACATCTTGCTTTTTAAACAGTAAGCAATGAATTCAATTGGGAAGTAATGCAGATGCCATAGGTAGGGAAATATCATCACTCATTTGCATTTATTTCATAAAATACTTTACACTGTTTTAAAATTAGTGATAGTGCGTTAGAACTCTGTGTGTGCTAGTGATGTAAAATACCTGGGTATTTATTTTTAGAGGTAAATACAATATACCCGGGAAACTACCCAAAATGGGTATTTACCCAGGTAATCATTTCAAAAATTTATATTCAACTAAAATACTTTTCTGTATGTTTTCCACTATGTATATATACAGAGTCTATTCCAAACGTAATGCAATTATTTTTTTTAAAGTAATTTATTGAACAGATTTGCACAAACACTTAAAATTTTTCAAAGTAATGTCCTTCGGCTTCTGCACACTTCTTCCATGGTCTCTGCCATGACTGGTAAGAAATGCCCTGAAAAGCGTTTTTGGGGACTCTTCAGCCACTGCAATAGGGAAGTTTTCGATTTTTCAATTTTAGTTTTATATGATAGAATAACATGCATGAACATCATCGGTGAAAAAATTTTTGCGATACGATAAGTAGTTTTTTTAAAAATAATTTTTAAAGTTCAAGAGAATTTGGCGTCAAATGGCTCAGGAAGTGACATCCTCCGCTCTTCCGATGAGCTCAGCGGAGAAGGAGAAACCGAGGAAAGTGCAGTTGGCTTCGTTTAAGATGCACTTGGCATCAAGTTTCTGGAACATTAAATCTCTCATCCTCTCGGAAATATTCGAACATCATCATTGATGTTACTTGAGGAAGATTACTAGACTGTGCTTAACGGATCCAGTCTCCATAGTGTGTTGAAAAATGGTTACTAAATTTCTAAAAAATAAAAATATCGGCACCGTCAAAATGTCCATAGCGACAACAGGGGATCTTCCCCGGAAGACTGCCCCCTAGAGCCCTGTGACGTATGCTCGTGACGTTTCAGAAGAGTGTACTTTTGCGCGTGGGTTTTTTAAAAATTCATCAAAAATCAATCATGGTGTTTTAAAATTCGGCGATGGTGAATTTTTGAGTTTTGAGGGTCAATTAACAATATCCAATAGTCAAAATAGGAATATTTAATAGGTTGCAAATTCCCTTCCACCATAAACGCCAGTTCCGGAAACATCCGTTGCTGAAAATTGCGTGTCTTGTTTGAGATTTTGAAAATGATTCAATTATTTTGAAAGTTTTATTCTATATTGGCTGTAACTCGACTCATTTTATTTATCATTTTGTATATTTATTAACATTATTTGAGTTGTATGTTCATGCCATGTAAAATTAACCAAAATAACATGGTTTGACACCCAGGTTCGGATTTTTAAAGAATTTTGTATCTTTGCTCTTTCTATGCATTTTGGAAAGCATATATTTTCGGGGAATCTCAATCGGATTTGGTTTAGGTTTAGGTTTTACAACTTGTTAAGGTTTTTGGGATTTTTCAGTTTTCATGATCAATTAACCTTGCAACTTCAGTGATCTGTAATTCATCTTTTGGTTGAAGGCTGTGATGTAACCCTCCCCCCCTCCCCACAATTTTAAATATTTTCAGAGTGATAAGTTTTGTTATGGGTTTAATGGGAATTCTTTTCTTAAACGTATGAAAAATTACTTGGTTACCTGTTAAATTAGTCTATTTGATCTCCGTGTGCAAGATTTTACGGCCTGACATGTTTATAACCGAAATTTGAAAAATTAGGCTACTATAGGTGCAATCTTCAGTTTTTCCTCAATATTTAAAGCGAATTAGCATGGGAAATTTTTATTGCATCTTTAAAGCTGATTAATTAGACACTTTTTTGGTCATCCTCCCTTTTGGAAGCTTTTTTGGTGCATTTTTAGACATCGTCCTTTCTGAATGTCTTTGCGGTGAATTTTAGATTTCCTTTATTTTGCAATCTCTGACCACTCATCCCTGCTGGAAGAACAAGATGAAAATCAGTCTATATAAAGCAAAAATTTTCCGTTTAACATCCTTTGTATGCATCTCTTGGTCATACTATTTACCGTTGATTTTGAGAGAAAATACCACTTCTAATGAGATGAGAAACTGGGAACTGGTGTCAAAGCACCAGTTCCCAGTGGCGGATCCACAGGGGGGGGGGCGATTGGGGCGATCGCCCCCTCCCAAAAGGTTATCAAATTCGAAAAATTTTCGGGAAAAGGTCGCCAAACTTTCTCTCCCTCCCCCCACCCTACACAACACAGATCACATAAAGACGCCCACAATGGTATTTTTATGACTTCAATTCCAAAAATTTTCCAGGGGAGAGTCCCTCAACCCCCTCTTTCCAATGTCATCGAAGATCGTCACAAATTTTGAATTTTAGGAACTTTAACTCAGAAAAAATTGCTGGAATCGAAAACTTTTTCGAAAATGTTGTTAATGAGGGCCTTCAATTACGTTTCTAGAACTTCAATTCCAAAAACAATCTGAGGGCAATCCCCTGATCCCTTCCCCTATCATCAATGAAAATCCACTAACATTACGTGTTTGAAGCTTCAATATTCAGAAGTTGAGGGATAGCTCCTGACCCCATCCCTTCCCTTAACGCTACCAAAGATGGCCAACCGTCGCATTTCAAGGCTGTTAATTTTGAACAATTTCCGATGGAAAGTTCTGAACCCCGTTCCTTTCCCCTACGTCATAAAAGATGGCTTACAACTGTGTTTCCAGAACTTCAATTTCGAAAAATTTCCAGAGAGGAGCCTCCATGTCTTTCTTTCTTCATCTTTCAACATCATTCAAAGACCGTCTAAAACAACAGGTTTGGAACTCCTACATCAAAAAGTTTCTGGGGAAAAGTTCTGCAATTCATGTCTTCTGCTACGTCATCAGAGGTGGCCTACAATTGCGTTTTTAGGACTTCAATTCCGAAATTTTTCCCGGGGGAAGCCCCCTGAATCCCCTGGTTTTTAGCATCACTAAAAATATTTAAAATTGCGTTTTTGAAGCTTTCATATCAAAAAAGCACCGGAGAGAATCCCCGAGTCTCATCCTTTCTCTTCAAGAATCCACAGACAGCAAACAATTGTGTTTCAGAAAATATATACTTAAATTTCAAAAAAATTCCAGAGAGGGACCTCCAAGCCTCCCCTTTCTCTTATTAAACACCAAATAGTATAAAAAGGCATTCCTAACAACAATTTTTGGGGAAGAGCCTGCAAACACTCCTACTTATATGCAAATATTAAACAGCTCAATCAACAAACAAATCCATAAGTACAATACGAACCCTTCACAAAAATTCGATCAACCAAAACGGACCTTTCACAAAATTCTGATTAACAAAAGCGATTTACACAAACTGTTTATTGAAAGAGCAAATTTCAAATCAAAAAGCGCAGGACATTTCCGTGTGTAAAAACGATAATGTTTGGAACCTTTTTTAAAGTTAAATTAGAGGGATCAACTTATACAAAATCTGCTAATTTTGCAAAAAAAAAAAAAAGCGGCACTCTTGTGATGCTCCTGCAAGCGATAAATACAGTGAAGCACCGTTTATACGTTTTTGAGGGGACTGTATGCAAAAAGCGTACAAATGAAAAATCCTATAATTGGTATAGGTTAATGAGTATTAGACTCTGCAGGGACCGATTTGAAAACGTACAATTGATAAAAACGTACAAAAGAGAAACGTATAAATGGTCCTTCACTGTAACTACTATGGCCAAATAAAGATAACGCTTGTTGTTGGTTTCTTTGAAAAAAATTAAGAGCCAGTTTTTAAAAGAACCGGGCAGAAATAGGGTGTTCGGATATACATCATTTTTGATTTTGCTCAAATTTTTATGGTGGATTCTTTTAAAGATTTTAGAAGACATGTATTTTTTCTTTTCCTAAAAAAATTTTTTGGAGACCTGTAAAAATTCGTAAAGTTTAGTAGAGGTGTTTTCAAATCAACGTTTTTTGAAATGTGATAATTTTTGTGTATTAAGCATCACCCAAAAAAATTCTTGTGGTGACAATTTTCTGGCTGACCTTCAGTGCAGCCTTTCAGGGTTCGCCAAACTTTGTCGAAAAAAATAAAAAAGTGCCATGTTTGAGGCCCTTTGGTTCCCTGCATTTAGGCTCAATGATGGTTATTGTACATAATTTGTGTAAGAATATATAAAAATTACTCGATGCTTTCGTTAGTTGAATGGCTCACCCTCTGCGCTGTCAAAAAATGGCAGTTTTTTGTATTGAAAAATGCCAAAAAGTGCAGTTTTCATGAGCGTTTATCCCAGTGCACTGAGGGTCAGTGAAGAACTGGATGCCTGCATTTCAGTCATAAACAAGTGATAGAACTATGGGCAAATTCTTTTCAAGAACACAATACATATTTGAAAACAGTAAAATGAACTATTCAGTTTTCAATTCAGTCAACATTTCCGAGTTTAAACTTTCCTCCAGGGACTTCCAGATACTATTTAAAAAACTAGTATGATCAAAAGCTTACCATAAAAGAGTTATAAACTTGCAAATAGACTGATTATGCTTACTCACCTACTTTATAATATGATAACTGGAAGCAAAGTGAAAGAAAAACATCAAAATACGATAAAAAATGTACTTTTTAGAGGCCTGTATCTCAGTGCACTGAAGGTTAGTATAGAACTTGACGAGTACATTTCAAATTAGAGTGTATAGCTTTACACAAACAAGTGACATAAGTGTGGGCAATGGTTCTGTAGGCTTATAAAATACAAGTCAAGATGAGGAAATTGCATAAGAGTTAACAATGCATCCAGTTAGTTGTACTCAAGCTACAATGCTTTGTCTTTTTTTTTTTTTATTGTTCCACTAGTCAGTTACGCAACTATACCCTTATTTTATAATGTCATAGTATTGCTTTTATCATAAGTAATAAAATATGACTGAGTAATTGTTTGCTATCATGGTAGTTTAGTGCAGAGAAAATAATTTTTGTCACTATAATGTACAGATTAAACGAAAGTCAACAAACTATAATGCACGGTACAAACGAAAAAAGCTATCTTAATTAAAATAATTAAAAATGTACATAAATCACTTTCAAAAAGTATAACTTACGTTTTTGCCGCAATAATAACCTTTTTTTTCACATTGCTTCCAATTATCATATTATAAAGTATGTGAGAAAGCATAATCAGTCTATTTTCAAGTCTATAACTCTTTTATGGTAAGTTTTTGATCATACTAGTATTCTAAATAGTATCTGGAAGTCCCTGGAGGAAAGTTTAAACTCAGATATTTTGATTGAATTGAAAATTAAACAGTTCATTTTTCTGTTTCGAAATACGTATTGTGTTCTTGAAAAGAATCTGCTTATAGTTCTGTCACTTGATTGTGAAAATACATATACTCTAGTTTGAAATGTAGGCAGTAAGTTCTATACTGACCCTCAGTGCACTGAGATACAGGACCCTAAAAAGTCCACTTTTTATCATATTTTAATGAAAAAACTGCTATTCTTTCGCAGCAGTGAGCATTAACCATGCATTTAATGAGCTTATTTAATAATTTATATATCACTACACAAATTGCTCACAAAAACTGGTTGAACCTCAGTGCATGGAACCAGGATGCCTCAAACATCACACATTTTCACTTTCTTCGGCACAGTTTAGCCACCCCTGCCAGGGTTCACTGAAGGTTTGCCATAAAATTTACGATATATTTCATTTGAAGCACTAAATATCGTGTTGTAATCAGAAAGATTACTTTTGCTGATGCTCAATGGGCAAAGATAATTGAATATTAAAAATTGTCGATGTGATCGCTTCAGATAGGGTTACCAACTTCCAAACTGATCCTCACTTAGCGTCTGGCGGTGCGATGTTTAACAGTTATTTTGCAAGAAAATTATATGGGTTTGAGTTTTTGATGCTAAAAAGGATAATTAATTTCAAATAAACTCCTTTATTTACCGTTTTTATCTTTAAATGCCTAAATTTTGAAAAACGCAATCTTTTTACATCCGATGATAATCATATTTTATTCTTTTTTCAAGCCAACTTTGCTTTATTGGGATGCAAATAAATGAAAAGTCTCTTTTTTTTTTTTTGTAACAACACTTATTTCAAGTTTTTAAAGTGGAATTCCATTTTATGAGTCAAAAATTAAAATGCTGAATCAATGGTTTATTTTTCATTTTATTTACTTTTTGCTTCAACTGTGTCCAGATATTAATGATATGTTTATCATAGAACAATAAAATGAAATTCTAAAATAATTTTATTAAAAACATTTATTTTACAAGCCTAACAAATATTTATTTTACAATTTTTTTTTAATGCTTTTGATCAGGGGTGATTGTGGTCCGGTATTTTACCGAATTCCGGTATTTTCGGACATATTTCCGATAATTTCATGTCTGAAAATACCGGAATTATGTTCTTTTTCCGTTATGCTTTTATCTCCCTACCTCCGCAAATTATTTTAAATTATATAATACTCATCAAATATACCAGCAAGAGCCTTAAGATGGACAACTATCCCTTAAGATAGACAAATGTCAAGATACAGTCGGACCTCCATATATCGAAGTAGCAAATTGCAAGAAAAAAATTCGATATATAGAAATTTCGATGTATAGAAACGATCTTATTTTATCATAAAAATCTCCTAAAACATTAAAATTACAGCTAATTTTCGTGCATGAAACCCAATTTCTATTTTGTATGAGCATCGGATTAAATGAAGGTTAATAATTAAAAAATTAACAGAAATTATATTTTTGTGCCTTATATCACATTCACTCTTTGGCAATTCTGCTTGATCCGCAACATTAAGGGATTTTCGTTTTGACAATGGGCAATTCCACCGTTACGGACGTAACAATCACAGACTTTAAACACGCATAATTTCAATTTGGTTTCATAAAAAGCTACAATTTTTTTTTCTGTTGTATAACTTGGTGTTATCAATGCTATCAAAAATTTGGGTGCAGATTGCTTTATTACAAAAAGTAACAAAAATTAAAAACTACCTGTTACGGACGTAACTCAGAAAACAGCAAAATGTATACATTGTCATACAATTGCCAATATTCCTGTGAATTATTCATAGATTTCTAAAATTTTCTTTGAAATACTTGTTCTAGAGATTTCAAGCTTTCTAAAACCATAAAGTTTTCATGGATATTGTTTGTAAAATTTATGATAGAAATTTATATATTTGTTACGGACGTAACAAAAAAGTGTTACGGACGTAACATGTCTGATATGCCAATAGCACAAAGCAAATAAAAGCTTATGTATACTAATAATTTTTGTTAAGAGAGTGCAATGGTCTAGATTAACACATTATTTTGACCCTTTAAGTTACACTTTAATAGTTTTTAAAGATTTGGGGAGGTAGGGAGCACGCCCCCGTGCATATGCCGCCATGTAAATAAATATAAAATATAAATTGGTGTGTCATAAAAAGTAATATTATCCAAGGGGAAATTAAGCAAAACAAAAGTGGAACTATTCAGTTACAAATAATTTTTTCAAATTATTAACATGAACATGGAGGGGAGGGGGGGGGGGGGGCTTCTACAAGGGAGTACTTTTACATTTTGAGAATTTTCAATGATTTTCTCTATCTCTCAACAAACATATTAACTGCCAAATTTCTTTTAAAGTTTAACAGTTGCCTTTGATTTCGATCGCTTTTTGATAGAATTGGCACGTTTTTGCCAAAGGTGGTAAAAAACGGTCGAAACTGACATCAGAAAAATGCATTTTGGCCAACATTTGCCTAAGTAATCTAAATCTTGCTTCAAAACTAAATGTGCTTTATATGAGAATCAGATGTAGCTAGTTTAATATTTATTACTTTTAACTCTAATCTAACTATGCTTTTTAATTTAAGTTTTAAAACTATAAAATATTCAATGTTTCAATGAAACAGTAATCTACGTATCTTTTTTTTTGTTGTTGTTGAGAGTAAATAACAATAAAAAGTAACTCAGTAACTTTGGTTTAAACTATTAAACAGAACAAATTATTATCTCTAAGTTAGTTTTTAAATAAGAAGTCATATCAATTTGGCTATGCTTTCAGAATGATAAAAGTTTAAAGAGAAAAACTGCAATTAATATCCGTAATATCAATTTTTTTGAAAAAAAAAACTTTATTAATGAAAATTACGCACAAAATGCTTTGGATTTCATCTCGTTAAATGATCAAGTAATTTTCACAAAAATCTACTTGGAGAACACTACTTTTTTTGTGTCATAGTGCATTGATGAAGCAAAGCTTGAGAAATTAAGAAACCCTTTAGAATATTTTTATGCATGTTATTAAGCATTAATTGCTAATCTAGAATTATTAACACCAATTGAATTTATTGCATGATTTGGAGGACAAAAAAATCTTACCTTGAGAGGAACACCTCAGAGCAACAGTGGGATATCTTAATGTTATTCCTAGGATTAGATGTCTTAATGTTGCTCTGAGGTGACTATGTGTATTTCAATAATTTTAAAAAATGAAATTAAATATCCACTAATGTTAATAAAATTTTGAAAATCACAGTATTAGAAGTTTTGTTATATCATATTACATGTCATACCCTATATTTTCATTGCCCATCCTGTACTGTTTTTCGTTTTAATTGGAAATATACAGGTGTTACGGACGTAACGTACTGCTTTTTGTTACGTCCGTAACAAAAAATGTTACGTCTGTAACGCCATTTTTTTTATAACTAAAGAAATTCTAATGTTTTAAACTATGGTAAACAATTACTCTGATGGATTGCTAAAAGGACAAAAAAGGATTTCTTTTAATTTTGATTTTTTAGGAAGTAACGACAACTTTTGTTAAATTTTTGTTACGGACGTAACATTGAACTTCATTTTTTTTAAATTTAAATTGCCTAATTTTATTTTGTAAAAAAATTAAAATAAATGCATGTTACTATAGTATTATGTTAATAGTTTAAGCTGTACTGCAATTAATTTCGTTTATTTTTATTTTGCTATTAGAAATAAGAGTTTGAAAATGGGGTACTTTTTTCCGATTGTTTTGAAGACCCGACTATCATACTTCCAACTAGGAAAAAAATTTATTATTTAATTTTTATTAAAAAAGCAATGCAATATTCTGAAAATACACATTTCAAGCTTTACAATGATGTATAATATAGCAAAATACCTGTAATATGAAATTTTGACCTACTGGTTTCACTTTTCATGGAATTGCCCCAATATAATCGAGAGAAAAGTAAAAAATCAATTTACTTAACTTGAATGATTTTTACTGAAGCTAAAAAGACTAGGAATGATAATTAAGAGACAAAAGGGATAGCTTGAAACTGATTTTACAGTGTTACTTGTTACATCTTTAAAATAAACTTGAGGGAACTGAAGAACTCCAGAACGAAACAAAGACCTATCTACACACCCCTCAACCAAGATTTGTTATGAATTTCGTAGCAACCTTTAGTGGACATAGTTTTCTCCCCTAACCTTCATTTTTCATGAGAAAAACAATCTAAAGCGGAAAGAAAATCTACGAATGTCTCAAAAAAAAAAGATTTTTTCGATATATAGAAACATTTTTTCTATGTAATGAACCTAGAAATTTGCTGGGATTTCGATGTATAGAAAATTTCGATATATGGAAGTTCGATATATGGAGGTTCGACTGTAATTTGTATAACACCAGCTCAAAAGTAACTTTGTAATCCATTAAAAATTTAATTGAATGTGCACACAATATTTTGACTCAGAACTATTTAAAACTATGGCAAAGGTGCACTTAAGTAATAGGGGCGCCAAAGATTACCCCCCCCCCCACGTTCTCGCTTTGAAACTTTCAGGTATTTCTTGATGAACTCACAATCACCCCTGTTTTGATGCCTTCACTTTGAGGATTGCGATCTCTTTGCATCCACTATGGGAATCTGATTTTTCGAATTTTCAATTCTTAGTACGCTTTTTTAAGAGGTGAACAAATACAATAGTATTTTTTTATTTTTGTAAAAATCACGGAGTTTATAGGTTTTCAACAAAATTCTGTGCTCTTTAACAATGTCTTGGTTCAAAAAGTTAAATGCTGAACCCCTGCCTGAATTTCTTTGTTTCAATTATTTTAAATACTATAGTATAACATTTCTAGTATAATTTAACACAATGTAGAATGGTAAATATCTATTGATACTTGAGGGGTGACCATCTCCCAGAGAGCGAAAACTAATGTTTTCATTTATTTTTTTTATTTTCTACTCAGGAAACTTTTTAAAAATGCATTCATCTGCTTAGAAATAACTATTCAAAGTGACTGGTGCGTTTGAACAACTGATCAAACGCAAATACTGTGACCAAAGATGCAGTTTTAACTAGATACACAATGAGAAACTGCTTCCATGGACAACAAGCTTTTCTAGTATAGACCGACAAATGCCTGAAAAGCGCATTCTTGCAACAACTTTCGCCGCAGCCTGATGGGATGCAAACAGCATTGCATGGGTAGGCTATGCCTTTGCCTGTCCATTTCAAGTTTTGCGCATTTATTGGCGGCCATTGGCTTTTGTTACAGAGTTGTGAATACAGTTATAATACACCTATGACAAATACAAATGTGAAGACCAGCAACAAGCTTTGGGCCTAGCTAGGCTGGTCCTAGTCAGTTTATTAACCTCAATGAAGATCAATGGCACTCTTAAAGCAATAAGCCACCTTCTTCACAACCGCCTCTTCGAGTAAGCTGTTCTAAGTGCCCACACACAACCCTGCTAAAGTAGTAATTTTTCCTAATTTCCAAGTAACATGAGATTTGAGCTTTGACCACAATGAGGAGATGTTCATTTTAGAGTCATAATGACAATCAGATGTATTTCCCGGGCGATACAAAGTGGGAAGAAATGAATTCTGAGGTTTGCCAGTCGACAGGGCGAACGCTAAACTTAACCATGACAACTCAAGTCTTCACCAAGACAGAAGTTGAGTTATGGCAGTTTTATTATTATTTTTTTGAACAAAATAGGGTAGAACGGGGCACATTTATGCGGATTTTTTTCAATGAATTTTCTAATTTTTATGTTTTAACTTAGGAAATTTTAGACATAACGATTTTATGAAGCAGTTAATGGATTCAAAATTGGTATATTAAGTTGTTGCTCAGTTTGTGTTTTTAATCGTTAAAAAAATTATTTTAAAGCCCAAGTCCGTTGCGTAAACTTGCATGTTTACGCATATTTATTTTGATACCTAACGTGGTTCTGTTAGTGTTTTGAACATAATGTCTTACCATCGTTAAAACAAAGCAAATTTATTGCAGACTGAATAGTGTATTAAGCTAAGGCTGAATGGGCATGAAGACAGCACTACATGATTGTAACCAATAAGATACAAATTTGTAACTCAATTAAAAAATAAATGGTGATTTTCAAAACTAAATAACCTGAAAATACTAAAAAGGTTTGAGTCAGGGCACGTTTAGAAGTAAGACACCGTAAGAATGTGCGTAAAGGTGCTCCAACGTCAATACCTAAACTTGCCCCGTTGCCAAGTTTTATTTTCAATGTGCAAAAATAATTAATAACATTTTAGTTCATACAAGTACAGTTCTCAAAAAATGATAAAATTCAGCTAATTTTTATATATTTGTCCTTTCTTAACTAAGTATAATTTATTCACAATAAACTTCAAAACGTTCAACACAAAACTTACTCAACTTGGTAGAAAATAGATTATTTCTGCATGCTAGACTGAAGCTCGACGGATGCTGAAAAACTTGTGAGAATACGTGCTAGAGAGTAGCATCAATCTGTTTATGACTGTTGGCTCTTCTGTTATATTGTTTTGAAAAAATGGCACTGCGTAAACGTGCCCTGGTCTACCTTACTTATAAATAAAATATATTAAACACATAATAACCTCGATACATCTTGAGCACACACATTCTCCATTTTTTCACATCATTTGTCAATTCTCACCCTTTTAAACCTCCAAATACGAGAGCTACTTCTCAACCTGGAGTAGCACATTTGGTACCTTTCCCAGTGCTGCCAAGTTAGGGGGGAATAGACAATAGGGTGCAATAGATGGCGGGGTGCCTTCTACAAGGACGATGGCACAACTCCTCAAATATTATGACCTTAACCCAAGTGAGACCAAAAAACCTGAAATACAAACAACCCTCAAAAATTTCATTGACGTAGTCTGTGCCCCCCCCCCCCCCCGCAAACAACCTGAGTTACGGTTACAGATGATGATAGAAATTTTATCAAAGGAACTTTGAAAAAACTTTTTTTCTCCAGTTTCAGCCTTTAAAAATTAAAAACAGGAGATTTGATCAACGTCTAGTTCTTGCATTTTAAAAGAGGCTCATAGTTCATTTTCATAATTTTTAAAAATATGTTTTTTTAAGAATCAACTTCAAAAATTACACTTTAATACAACCAATGGAATATATTGAACTTGCTAAATGAGAAAAAAATATTTATTAAGTTTTGGCCACATAATGTGATTTATCACATCTGTGGACTGTAACCACTTTTTTTTTTTTCGTTATTATATAATTCATGCACCAAACAATAAATTAGCTATTTAAGCTATATTTTGGATCAAGTACACATTTAGTACACACTTCTCAAAAAAATGAAGTGAAACTTAATTTTCATATTTATTTAATTTGCAAGTTTAATGCTTGTAACCAGAGAAATAGTCACATCTGTGGACAGAAAAGAAAGTGCCAATAAATTCTTCCAGGTTGGGCACCAAACTGTATTGGTTGAAGGATCAACTCTCAAGAAGCCATTTTGTTTGGGACAGAAACAGAAGCTTGCTTTGTGATTTCTGTGACTTTATTTAAAGTTTTTGTTCTTGATTTATAAAAAGTAAAGATCAACTCATCACATCTATGGCGCATACATATTTAAAATAACCAGGTGTGGTAATACAATAATTCAATAAATTGAAAATAGTAAATGTAAAACATTTGTTTCTCAACATTCAAGTCAAAACTTCAAAAGCACATGTTCTTAACTGTAGAAAATGGTTGTTTTCATCAGGGCTGTGGGGTTGGAGTCGGACTGATTTTGGGGTAAAGGAGTCGGAGTCATTCGAAAACATGTTGACTCCAGGTTTTTTCATTTCTTTAATTTTCTCAGTGCATTTTTTTTAAAACTGACTACCTATTAATTTGATTATATGCTACTAATAAGAAAATGCTTGTCATTGTGGCAACCAACTGGTTTGATTGTTTATCGAGCTTTCTGTAACAGCTACCTACGCTGTCTCCTAGTTTGCTTATTTTTAAACTTTATTTAATTGATAGCAACTGTCAGCAAACAGTTTTGTTGCCTAACATTTCCTAAGTAATCACTTTCAAATAAAATTAATAATATATGTTTTTTACCTCGATCTCAGTTATAAAATAGTAAAAGGAATGTATGAATCACTTGAGCAAGTCGGGAAACTTCCCAGGGTGCTTGGTAAATTCCAAGAAGTATTGGCTTGGCCCGAAAGCGCAAATTCAAAAGATCCGATAAAATATAATTTTTTCTTTTTTTAATCTAAAGACTCTATCTAAGAAAGCTTGGTTATCAATAAAAAGTTAAAAATAAAATCAGTACATGATTTCTTGGTTACAACACTCAGTAATTTTAGTTAATCCTAAAATCTTCTTATTAAGGTTAATTCTAAAGCTGCCAATAAAACTAAAATTAAAAATTGAGCCAAGAAATGTAGCTATAATAAAAGCTATTTGTACAAAGCCTTATACAGCGGCATTTTAAGTAAAATTTACTCCAGACGTTCATGTAACCGCCCTCGCCCCGCAACATAGTGCAATATTTTTGTTAAAATTTTTAAGATGAAATTTAAGATTTAGCGGGACATTATTGGGGAAATTTTTCAGAATTAAAGTATTTCAATTTTTATAAATTCTGAGATTAAGTTGAGGTGGTATCCACCAGATGGGTGTCACCAGGGAGGGGGGAAGACCGCCTCCTGTCAAGAAAAGTTTTTTGACTAAGCAAAAAAAGAAAAAATCCCTCAAGTTACAGCTTTCAAAAACTGAAAGCACAGGATTTGATCAACATCTGTTAGTTAAACATTAAAGGGGAGCAAATTAATCTTATTCAATTTTTTGCAAAAATGGGATTTTTAAGTAATTTCACTTTTTAGCAACCTCAATTATTGGATAATTTGATTTTCAAATTGAATTTCTAACATTGTATACATCTTAGGTTTGCAATAAAATACAACGCGAAAATTTCATAAAAAGGAATTAATATTTCAATCTCTGTTTAGGGGTTTTCCCCCCTTTTCATGAGGAAGGGAGATTTGTAAAAATAATATAAATAATAAAAAAGCCCGAGTCGGAGTCGCACGTTTCAAAATCCAGGAGTCGGTAATTTTTCTTCCAACTCCGCAGCCCTGATTTTTATCACTTCCTCTTAGACATCACATCTGTGGATTTAAGTTTGTCCATGGATGTGGCACTAACAAAGTAATCATTTGCTTACTTGATCTGAACCATTATAATAGCATTATTACTTCAGGATAGATCTAACTTAATCTTAAGTATTTATCGTATTAGGAAAACTTTTATTTTTTTAAAAATCAGCAGCAAAATTCCTGCTTTTTCCGAGAATGATCCAATCATATCGCGAAGAAAGAACAAAATATAGGTTTTGATGAAAATTGTAAGACGGCAATGATATTTAAGAGGTAAAGAGTTTGGGAAATATTTATTTTGTTTTTCATTTTACTTTTACTTCTTTTACCTTAAGAGTTTTAGCATTGATTTACCTGGTTAAACTTTATGAAAATATGGATTACTCTGTAAAAAATGCGATAATAAACAAGACAATCACCTTTACCTCCTAAGTTAATTATTTTCCTGTCTTAAATAGTGCTAACTGTAAATTTTGTTTTATTGTTTTTAAAATAATAAAAAAATATAAACTTTCCAAAGATTGGACTCTTGAACCAAATTAAACGTTGTGCTCATTTCAAACTAGGAAAAAAAAAGGAATTAAAATGTTATCAATCTATTTCTAACGTTTATTATTAATTTGAATAAGGAAAAAAAAAGCCTACAGTCAACTCCCACTACAACGCGATTCGACTTATGCGAAATGACTATAACGGGATTTTTTCACCAGTAAAGAATTTTAGGCCTAATGCAAATTCCTCGCCCGCAATGCGAGAAATTTTGGAGGGGAATCGTGGTGTGTAAAAATTGGCTTTGTTATTGGCTACTATATATGTATATTTTTTTTTCGTGAGTTTTACTTTACCTTTCACATTACTGAGAGCGTAAGTTCCCACATCGTACTAATCTGAACATCGCTTATACAAATAACTACTCCTTATTTTCCATTTATTTTTTTTCAATCTAAATGAGAAAGTAGATGAAATATAATGACACATAAGGCTGCTGTTTCATCTAAAGTGCGTGAAGATAGAAAGAAAAAAGAGAAAGATTTGACAATTAAAGGAAAGCTTAAACTTCTGGAAAAGCTGAAGCTTCTTTAAAAGCTGAATCTCAACTAAAAAATGAGTTGAACATAGCACGACAATTAGGTATGAGTGAATCTTCCATACATACAATTAAAAGTCAAGAATAGGAAATAAGTGAAAGTTCACCGAGTAATATCTTTTTAAAATGCAAAAATCTAGGAAAATGGAAACTGCTCTTGTAGTGAAGCAGCTCCATTAAAAAATATATTAGAATAACGGTTTGATCATGCAGCATAAATCATTATCATCTTCACTTTTTTTAAGTTACAAATTTCATTACTGGATCTACTGTGCAGTGTAGTACTATATTGCATTTGTTTTTCTTACTATATACTGTACTACCGTATACTGGTTTATTTTGTGTCTTTCTTTCCCATTGATCATTGATTTTGTGCATTGTAGCAATATTTTATGTTGAATAAAATGGTGTTTTAAAAAAATATAAGTAAACATTCAGTTCTTTATGTAAGAAACAATAATGTATAGTTAAAAGAAATGGTTTTTAACAGTTGAGGGAATGTTTACAAGTGTCTAAAATAATTATGTAAGTTCATAAAAGTTTTTATGCATATCCATTTGTACGACGCGAAATTTCGACTTACGCAAGGGGTCTTGGAACGCATCCCTCGCGTAAGTCGGAACTCGACTGTACATCTATTGTTAAAGTAAATACTATTTTTGACACTTTGGCAAAAAACTATTCACTTTCTAACTAGGGTAACATGCAATCCCAAAACATGTGTCTGCAAATTTTATGCAATTCTGCAAGTTATAAAAGCTGTTGTACATGATTTAACTTTTGAGCTCAAAGGCGCTTAATTATTTCTCATGACATTGCATAACATTTTTTAAAAACTAATTTTATGTTTCCTTTTAATGGTATTTAAATCTTAAACTATATTTTAAGTCATTTTATACAATTAGATTTTGTACATAATATTGCCATGTATTTCTAAACTAGAATCAAAAGCGGTTTTGAGCAAGGGTTTAAAACAAAAGAATTATAAATTAAAATGAAACGCATTTATTTTAAAACATTTGGGAACATGTGCTTCCCAGTAGCAGATTTTTTCTCCACAGTCTGTGACACAGATCAAAAAACAGTCTGTAAAATCAACAGACATTAGATTAATTGTAAAATCTCAATCAACATCCAGAAATAATTGATAGCTGATACAAGTACAAGCTACCCTTCCCCAGAAAGTAGGCATAAATCTTCCTCAAAAGAAATTTAGGATTATTTTCCTTTAAAAATTATAGGTCCCCCCCCCCCCCCCTAGTCAGCATACTTTATCAAGTGTGATGCGCTCAAGTACTCTGGGACCCACATCACAGCGTCACTGTTTCTGCTACTGGGGTGTGCTTACGTCAAAATATCTCTACCGGCAGACAAATATTGCAAACCTCCTTTACTGTATTGTGCATCGATTTGTTTAACCCCTAACAGAGGAGATGAAAAAGTAGGACATAACAAGGGACATGAGGTCTCAGAGAATTAAGATCATTCCTGATTGTTCAATTAGATGTTTTTTGAACTTTTATTAGCACAGAAAATTTTTTTTTTGAAGTTTTAATTGAAATATATATTTGCAGAGGAAATATTTCTGAGCCTTAAAATTTTTCGAGAAATCTCATATGCTGCAGGAATTAATTTTTTTCTCGTAATAAAAATAAATCTATTACTTATTAATGATTTTATTTTTGTTATGTATGTTATGTATACAGAACATTTTAATACCAAAAAATTGAATCTATCACATTACAGAAAAATGTTGATTGCACCTTTACTATTAGTAACTTTGTATTTCTAGAAATAATTCACACAGCCCACATTGCCTCCTAGAACATTCAAACATTGCATAACTTTTGGGAACATTTCAAACAAATATCAACTTTATCTATAATATTTCACATCTCTTCCGCATAATACTGATCAGATAAATGCATCCAGTGGGGGATTTACTAGGGGGGCGGTGGGGGCGACCGCCCCCTCCGTGACAGTCATTTTCTAAAACTAATAATATGAAAATAAAGGAATTACTAGCAATCACTACTAATTAAAATCAAGTACATTCAACAAATTTGCTTTAAATTAAGTTTAGACAGTTAGTGTACTAGAGGATGGACAGTGTTACCCACTTTTAAATTTGAACCTAAGCTAGCCTCCACTTCTGAACTTAAATAATAATTTTTATATCTCTATATGTGTCTTCCAACCTTTTTCTTCCATAGACTACACTATACTGGTACATGATAATACACAGCTATGATTTAGAACAGTGGTTTCCCCAAAGGGGGGGGGGATTAGACACTTCAAGGGGGTAATAAGTTTGAGGGGCTATAGGGGGCGATTAGTATTTAAAAGTCAGGATAAGGGGGGAGGCAATTGATTCCCTGCCCCAGTACATGACGGGTTTAGGGAGAGGAATGGCTTTTACGGTTTCTATCCGCCACCCCCTTGAATAGACTGTAAATCCGCCCCTGAATGCATCCATTTCTTCAGTCCTAGCATTAAAAGCCATTTTTTTACTACAGTGGACGCCGGTTAATTGAATCAACCCCTTCGATAGATCAAATGGTCAAAAACAGAATGACATCAAGATTTGTTGAATTAGCCGCTTTATGGAATCAAAACTGTTTAGAATGAACGTGATTCATATAAGCGGCGGCAACTGTACTACCAAAAATTGTAACACTGAAGGGGAGGTGAGGTTTTACAGGCTGCTCCCAAAGACTGCAATGAAATTTAAACCAGACGCACTCGCCAAAAGATACTGATAAGCAAGGGGGTTGTTCAAGGTTACAAAACAAAGAGCTATTGGGAAAAAACATTCAATAAGACTAAATATGAAATAGGGGTGGAGGGATGAACTTTTTAGTGGTCTGTGGGACCACACATCCCTTGTTACAGGTTAAACAAAGAGTGGTTTTGACCCCACCAGCAGGCACGTAGCTAGAACTTTGTTAAGGGGGGGGGGGGTCCAAAGTTGCACGAACTTCAAAAGAGGAGGCATGCTAAAGCAGAATTAGTAGCTGATAATTACACAAGACTAAGATAAATCCAATTAAAACTAATCATTAAAATATGATAATTAATTAAAATTAATTAAATAATTGAAATTAATAGAGTCATTAGTTAAAATTAGTTAACAAAAAGTTTATGTTAAGTGGTAAATTAATTATTGTCAGTTTGTAAATTAACATTAAACTGAAGGTTATCACATACAAAGTTTCCAAATATGGGTGAACCTTTGTCCTCCTGAAAATAAGTGATATATTTTCTATTAATAAAAAGGGCACAATAAAAGAAAAACGGAAAACGAAAACTGTTCTAGAAATTACTTGGAAAATGCATGCGATAATTTAATAAAATATTAAAGCTTTGTAATATATTTCAACAAAATATGTACTTATGCCATTTTATTTGAAAACTAGAAAGTCACCCGTCAAGGCATGACGGGTGAAAATTGCTTCAACTCTTCTTCATTTGAACGAAGTAATTGCCTGTTTGGTGATATTTTGATAGTTGAAATTTTAACTCTAACACCAGTGCATTAACCCTAAACTCCAGTAGATAGCGTTCATTGTTTTCGTTTCTTCATTCCTCTGATATGACAGTCTTACCAGTAAAACTGTTCAAGTTACCGGATCGAGTTCAGCCTTGTCACAATAAAGCCTTTCCTTGCATGTTAAACATTATCAAAACATATTATCGAATTACATATCATGCCGTGGTGCAAATTCATTGTTGAAACACGCGGGTTACTCGATCATCGGCATTATTTGTATGAGGATAAATAAATCTATATCTATGGAGTCGAATGTATAACTATATGAATGTTACATAACGTAACCCTGTCCGATTTGAACAACATTTCAGGCAAAATCCCACAACTCTCTCAACGAAAATATTAACAAGGTTTCATTTAAAAAGCTTGAATTGGTTTTTATTTATTTACGATTTGAACAACATTTCAGGCAAAATTCCACAACTCTCTCAACGAAAATATTAACAAGGTTTCATTTAAAAAGCTTGAATTGGTTTTTATTTATTTACATTTATAATATTCTTTTGATAACACGAAATAGAATGATATTTCCAATCTTATCCGTTTTCTAATTATCATTCCTAATCATCAATTAAAAGCTTGAACAAACTATTAACTCTTTGAGGGACGGAGGCTTCCTTTGTTGCAACCATTTTATATATATATATATATATATATATTTTCTTTCTTCAGCCAACTGACACAGTGATTTCAGTTAGCTGGAAAAAAAAAGAGAAGCAAGAAATAAATGGTGTTCTCAAGTGAAGTCGCTATTCCTAAAAAGGGTGAAAGCTGTTCGAAAAAAATTTAAATATCGGAAAAGGCGTATTTTATCATTATTTTTTTCTTTCTAACGGGGCTGTGTTAGAGGCTTTAGCCTTTTGCGGAACAAGTGCGAACCAACGATATGGCATTCAGTCATTCATATGCCACCCTTAAGGCGCGGATGTGAATGTCACAGGAAAATTTGATGCCCAGTTTCCACCAGATGGAAACACCTGAGCTCTCTTCGATGCGAAACTGCAAAAGGAATTTAATTTTGTCAAGAGTATTCACAGTCAAACGACCTAAGGGATCTTTTACATGACGATTAATGGAATGTATACCTAATGAATTAAATTAAGCATCTGTGTAATTTTATTTTAACAACATGTTGTTAATTTTAACAACATGTTGTTAATTTTAACAACAGTACATATCATATTTTACGACGCAGGTAATGATTTTTTTTCTTCAATACAATGTTAGCAAAACACTCTATTGTAAAAAATAGTAAATATCTTTAGCTTGAAGAAAATAAGTGTTTAAAAAAAAAGGCAATATATAAAAGAAAAGCTCAAAAACATTTACCTCGTATTCACCTTTTTAGTTTCTTTGCTTGTAACACAGTAAATAGCGGTAATTTTCACCTAGTAATTTATAGTTATATGCACATGCCTGTTTTTTGTTACATTTAATGCTACCTTCACAATTTACTAAAGATGGATGCATAGATGCTAATAATTAAATAACTCCTTAGTACAAAGCCAGTGAATAACAATCAGAAAATGTGTTCCAATGATGCAAATACAAATATGTTTTATGGAACAACATCGAATAAGATTTTTTTTCGTCAATTAAAAACTAACTTTTTCTTTTGGGATCATAGAATCACAATTCAGTAAGATTTAAAAGTAATAATTTCTAATAAATTACTTATTAAATGCCTTAATATGGCCGAACTTGTAATTTCATAAACTGATCACAGTAAAATATTCAAGTAATTTTCAATTTAATTTTTCTATACAATTTTTATACCGTAAAAAGTTTGCTACATCAACTTCAAGTTTTATTTATTCATTTATTTTATTTATTTTACCTTCAAACACGATTTTTTTTTTGGGGGGGGGGCATTTAATATGTTCCATGATCATGCTTAAATATTGGGGGGAAAACATCAGTAAAAAATCTACGTAATTTGTTACTCAGAAAGGAGAGAGATGTTAAAAGTAATCTAAAAGTTCAAATAAAATTTTTATCAAAAAATAAAATGAATCTGAAATGAACCATGCCAAAAATATAAGAGTTAAAATGAAAAAAAAAATCAATAATTATTTTTCTCATCCTCAAACACACGAAATGTGTAGAATTTCTTTTTTCGCTGCTGGCTTAGAATCTAAAATTAGTTTTTAAATTGGAAAAACATATTAACACGTAAAATTGCTCGTATTATCAAGAAAACTTTAAAAGGGAGCACTACGATTTACCTAGTTTGGGTAAACTTAATTTTCTTTTGCATACAATTTTTTGTTCAAGATATGTTTCCTATAAGTATGACGTAGATAAAAACTGCGTGTTAAAACAGAAAAGAATCGGAATTCAATTACTGATTCACCAGGAACGCACCTCACTCTGACTGTCTTTCGTACAACATGCGTCTACGAAATCCACGAAAATCCAAAAAGAAAAGAGAAAGAAATAAAGAAAACCACGCCAATGAGAATGTGGGATACGGCGGAAGTAGCAATAAATGCTTGTTTTTACTTTGCCAACGGCAATTTGATGGACCAAGGAGAGGGGCTGAATTTCAAGGTCACAGGACCCAGCTGGTTTGAAAGTCGAAAGGGACATTTCCCCGTTTCGGACGGAGTAGGCGATACAGCAAAAAACGGACGAAAATTGGGAACCTGCAGTTGTTGCACGAGGTTCTCGTGTTCTGAATTGACTCAAGCGCTGAGAAAATTGCCGATTACTGGGAATATTTAAGGGGTGAATGCTGCCTTTTATAAAATTATTGTCTTTCGGAAAATTTTTGTTGATGCAAGATGCAACAACTGAGAAAAAAGGAGAGGAGTCTTTCGGGAAGGGGGGGGGGGGGGGGGGTCCGGACCCCATGGACCCACCCCTTGGCTACGTCCTTGCCACCAGCACACTGCTCTAGAACACAAAAGAGCAAAGAAGAAACTCATGTACTGTACTTTTCTAAGGACAGAAAAAAGAGCAGGAATAATTCTTAAATAAAATAAATATTTCAGAAGAATATATAAAAATTATCATAAACATTAAGGTGACAGACAACTATCTTGAGATTTGAATACTGTCAAGATTGCTTTTAAAAACTGATAAAATATTTCAGTGTTTTTTTTTTAATGACAACGTTATAATGAAAAAAATTGAAAAAAAAAAAAAACTTAATTTGAAGTAAACTTATACCGATTAGCTATAGCCTGAGAAAATGAAACCTTAAATTCAAGGGCTATGTGTGCTTTAAGGGAAGCTGCTTTGCATTCAAAACAATAATGCCATTTTAAAGTATTTCTTACTAATTGAAGTCCATTTTAAGACAAATTTCAATTCTAGCACAAAATAGTGCTTCTAGAAAAGATAAAACATCAGAGACACAAAGAATAGTTAGAGAAATCGGCGGAAAAAGATAAATAAGAGAACCTTTTAAAGCGAACGTATGAAGCACTATTGGAGTATTCGATGAAATAATCGATGATAAAATAGAAAAAGAAATTCAAAACTCTCAAAAGAAAAAAAATAATAACAGACCTTTTTGTCATCCGTGGTTGTCAATGTAAAATATCATAACTAAATTTCAAATAAGTAGTTGGTTGAATTTGATCATGCTCCTAATCTTTAACAAAGAGAAAGAACTCCCTAGGTAATTTAAAATCTAAAACATTTCACACTAAGGTGCTTTTTAGAATACTTTTCAGATTGGCAAATAAAGTTTCATTTCTGCTAAGTAAAAAAAAAATTATACACAAAAACAGAACAGTTTATAAACAACAATAAAAGCAATCAATAACAACATTTCTATGTGTAGCTAAAACACAGATCATGCGGCTTCCAAGGAAAAGAAACGTTATTTTGATTTTTTTTTGCAATACATATGATAGATATAAACGCTAAGACTTACTTTTTCGTATTAAATACGGCAAGATGATTGCAATGCTTAACTTTTCTCTTTCAGCAGCATCTTTACTTGGGAGTACGAGATGCTTTCTCTCTCTTTAACACAAGCATCCCCCCCTCTCACATAAATATATGCGTCCAATCAGTGATTGGATAAAACGAAGATGGCGCTCCTAAAAGGCTGTATAAAAATGACGTACTACCTATAAAAGTTTTCTTTTTAATTATTTAATTTAAAAAAAAAATCATTCATTACAAACAAAATGAAAAATATTCACGTTTTCATTTTATTTGATTAATTCAGTAATATGAAGCTTTCTATCTCTAATTACAGCAACAAAGGTGTAACTCCAACGCTTCAGGCTGCGTAGGTTAGAGTCCCTATGAAAACGCATCTGGACAAAAATTAGATTTTGTTACATACATATATATAACCAGTGTTACAGATCAAAATGCTCTGTTCTGAAATTAAATTATTCATTAGTTTCTTGTTGCAGTTGAGCTTTTCAGATCATGGGAATGCTTTTCAGATACAAGAATGAAGACATTTGCTACAGAGAAAGCTAAAGAAATTATTCTCCGGAAACAAATTATGACCCGCAAAGAACGAAGTTTATCCAAAGCAAACTCATGAGACTTAAATTTTTCTTTTGAAGGTATGTTATATTGTATAATGCAAAGGAGTTAAGCAGTTAAACCCTAATCATTTCATATGGGCAATTTTGGGCGCCTCGGAACTTCGCTGGGAACATTGGGCGCCAAGAACGTGGGGCGTTGGGAAAACATTGGCGCCGAGCATATATGGTGCCGGGAACATTGGGCCCCACGTGCTTGGTACCCAAAATGTCCGACGCCCAAAGTGCTCCGTGCCCAATGTCCCCGGCGCCCAAAATGCTCGGCGCCCAATGTTCCCGGCAGGAGTGCCTAGGGGATTATGGCGCAAGTTGTGCCATCAAAATGGGGGGGGGGGGGGGTTCCAGAAGGTTTTTTTTTTTTTTAGAACATGAAATTTTTTATTTATGGAAGGAAAAAAATATTTAAACTTCTTCAACAAAAAATACATGTATAAATAATGCCTTTTTGACGTACTCATTCCAAAATTCATTAGCCGTGAAGTTCGATGTACATACCCTCAGGAATATTGAAAATAGCGTCCTAAGAAGGAAACATTGAATTGAAGTGAAATTAATGTTCAGAATAATATAGGTGAGAGATATACACTTGATCCTAAAATCTTGACAATTAAACAAAAACAGACTAAGAAATGAGATAAATACAGTGCTACTTCAATAGCGCGTTGGACCCCTTTTTGCTGCTATACAAGTCGCAATACGGTCCGGCATTGAGTCAATTAAACGTCTGATGTTGTCCCGAGCGAGATGGACCCACAAATGTTGAACAGCCACTTATAAATCTTACACAGAGTAGCTCGGCGGCATCTGGCGTTTCGGTTGATCCCATACATGCTCTATAGGGGACAAATCGGGGGAGCGAGCTGGCCATGGACGAGTCTCTAAACGACGTAAGAAATCTTAAGCAACAGCTGTATGCGGCCGAACATTATCTTGCGAACCTTACGAAAATATGCAGATATTGCTTCATGAAATTGACTATTCACCTCAGAGTTGGAGCATGTGGGTAGTTTTTAAAGTGATTGCCATTTTCATTGGTCTGCAACTAGATCATACAAAATACTGCTATTATGTGTGCGAGTGGGATAGCAGGGCAAGGCATGAACATTATATCAAAAGACATTGCAAGAGCGCAAACAAATATTGCAAGTGAAGAAACAAACATTCAAAACGTTCCTTTAATCGATTAAAAAAAAAAAAATCTCCCACCTTTACACATAAAGTTGGAATTGATGAAGAATTTCGTTGAAGCAATGGATAAAAAAGGGGAGAATTTTTCAATATTTACAGGAACAGTTACCATCAATAACTTATGCAAAAATTTTCATTGATCCACAAATAAGAAAGCCTATGAAGGAACACAAGCTAGCTTAAGTGATTTAGGAAAAACAGCATGGATTGATTTTAAAAATGTTTTGACACAATGCTTAGGAAATCTCCTAACTATGAAAAATTTATTAAAAACATGCTTAAAAGTTGGGACGTTCAATGTCATTGAAAATTTATTTTTTGGCATCTCACTAAAAATTTTTCCCTGAAAGTATGGGAACTGTGAGCGACGAGCATGAGAAGCGCTTCCACCAGAATACTTTTGCAATTGAAGAGCGATATCAAGGACGGTTTACTAATATGATCGGGATTACTGTTGGAATCTTATTAGAGAAGTTTGTGATAGTGTCAATAATAGACTCCGCAGTTAAGGCATTTACAGCTACATAAAGAATGAAATTTAGTAAATGTTTTACGAGTATTTTTTTTAATAAAAAATCTCTTCCATTCTTCTATGACTTTTTAAACTGTACATTTTTTGTGTTTTATATTACTTTTCAGCTTTATAATTGTTTCTATAAAACGGTAAATGACAAAATTATTGTACATGTGTTAAATAAATGTCATTAAACTGAGATTTTTAAAATTTGGATTTTTGAAAAATCTGTGGGTGATGGAATATTTTTATTGTCATATTCTTTTTCAACACCCCCTGTAATATAAAAGTCACTACTTACTTAATGAGGAACAGAAACCATGTTTACCAGTGTCATCCAGACTTAAAAGACTTAAAGCGTCTAGTCTTGACCGTGTCAGATTTTAACTTAAAGAGGCTCTGGGCAAAGATATTGCCTCCCCCCCTGAAATTTTATATTATAATATTTCCCCTCCTTCCACCAAATCTATAATTTCAAATTGTATAAAAGCAGTAGTAATTACAAGTTTTTCAAAGTTTATTAACGCACAAGACAACACAAAAGCTTTTTCATCACAAAGAAAGAAAATCGCACCAAGGGCACCGGCGGGAATCGAATCATGACCTCCTACGCCACTCACAGACAGGTAGGACCTATTGGATTTACAGTTTACACTCCAGGGTCTCCCGTACCAACTGCTACACAACCGTTTGGATCACTCTCAGAAATGGACTTTCAAATTTGACGAAATTTTCTTCGTTTTTGACAAAACCACTTCCAGGGATATGCTCCGAGCGAACATTTCGTCAAATTGAAGAAACTGCTTTTGTTAGTGGTTTGAGGATGCGAATTTCATCAAATGTAACGAAATATTTCTTCATTCTAGTTTCGTCAAATTAACAATCATTTTCGTAGTTTTGAGAGCATTAGTTTCGTCAAATTAATTTCGTCATATATGAGGACGTTAATTTCGTAAATTTTTAAGAAAATTTATTTTTTTTTTTTTCTTTGAGAACATTAGTTTTTTTTTTTTTTGAGAATACAGTCGAACCTCGTTAATTCGAACACGCTTAAAACAAATAACTGCTGAAATGAACTTTTTTGCAGTCCTTGCCTTATTGTTTATTGTTTTTTGGATAAAGCGAACCACGTTTTATAATAATCGATTTCAATGGTCCCTTTAAGTTCGTTATAACGAGGTTCGACTGTATTTTATAAGATTTGTGTGCGTGTGATCAAATTCTAACTTCAGAATCTTACCACCGTAGTTTCCCACTTTATTGCGTATAGTCACTTTCACAGGCCCGTCATTTACGAGGTCAGGGGGTCAATTGTCCCCCCCCCTCCCGTCTTGATTTTTGAACATTCATGTTTTTACACATGACTGGCCGTTGTTTTAGTTCGTTTTCTGTAAAATTTTTATTGAGTACAGACTCTTTGTCATATTTGGGAAAAAATTGAAACAACGGGCCTGCAGCCCCCCCCCCCCCATCAAAAAAAGACAAGTACTTGTTAAAAAAAGAGGCACATAAAATATGTCAAGCAAATTTTTATTTATGTAAAAAACAAACAACTTCTTGAAAAAGGTAAAACAAATCATTGCAGAATAAACTCTCCACGGTATCTAATTAAACCCCCCATAATGGGGGTTTTCCTTCAAAAAACCTAATTTTTGTCGGATATTTTCCAAATTTGGCACAGAGGTTCGTTATTAGAGGCTCGGGAATTCACACAAGGTCGTTTATGTCCCTCTATGTGGGGGGTGGGGGGGGACAGACAACCCCGCATTGGGGGTTCTCCGTATTAAAAAAAAGTTTTTGTCCGACCTTTTTTAAATTTGCCACAGAGGTTCTTAGATGCTCAAGAATCACGCAGGGTAGTTTCATCACTTTATAAGGGGAGGGGGGGGGGGTTCCTTGAAAAAATCCAATTTTTGTCGGATCTTTCCAAAATTTGACACATAGGCTCTTTGATGCACGGGGATTCACGCAGGGTATTTTTTGGCCTTCTATGGGGGGGGGGGGGCAACCCCTATGGTAATTTTCCTACAAAAAATCCAATTTTTGTTGGATCTTTCCGAATTTGGCAGAGTTTCGTTATTTGATGCTCAGGAATTCTCATAGGATGGTTTTCTTTCCGCTATGGGGGGCAACCCCCATACGGGAGGGGTTCTTATGAAAAAACAGTTTTTATCATATATTTTCCAAATTTGGAACAGAGGTCCTCTGATGCTCGGGAATTCACACATGATAGTTTTCAACCCTCCATGATTGGGGGGGGGGAGCAACCCCGCATTGGGGGTTCTCCTTATATAAAAAAAAGTTTTTGTCCGATCTTTACTAAATTTGCCATAGAGGTTCTTTGATGCTCAAGAATTCAAGGAGGTTAGCTTTTGTCAATGTATGGGTGTGGGGGGCAACCCTAATGGGGGTTTTCCTTGAAAAAAATTCATTTTTTGTCGAATCTTTCCAAAATTTGGCATAGAGGCTCGTTCATTGATGCTCAGGAATTCTCATAGGATAGTTTTTGCCCCGCTATGGGGGACAACCACCAAATGAAGGGTTTTCTTACAAAAAAACCAGTTTTATCATGTCTTTTCCAAAATTGTCACAGATGTCCTTTGACGCCTGGGAATTCCCGTTTTCGTCCCGCTATGGAGTGGGAAACCACGTATGTGTGTGTGGGGGGGGGGGGGTCTTAAAAGAACCCAGTTTTTGTCTAATCTGTTCCAAATTTGGTACATTTGTCTTTTGATGTTTCGGAATTCTCATAGTGTAGTTTTCGTCCCGCTATGTGTGGCAAACCCCATAGGAGTTTTCCTTATAAAAATCCAATTTTCGTTGGATCTTTTCCAGATTCGGCCCAGATATCCTTTGATGCTGGAAATCCACATAGGATAGTTTCCCATGGGGTAGTATTCTTATGGGGTACTACCCCATGTGATTAAAGAACCTATGTGCCAAATTAGAAAAAGATCTGACAAAATCCTGGATTTTTGTAAGGAAAACTCCCCTAATTGGGGAGGGGGGTGCCCCTAAAGCGGAAAGAATATTTCACTGTTTGACCTACATCGCTTCATCGCGATGTAAGGATGGCGATGCATCACGATATAGAAATTCCTACATCGCCCTGTCCCTACTGGGGATATAAAAGTGCTACTTCCTCAGCAGACATTGGGTTGTGGAAAAATAAATCATGTGCCACTTTTATGCACAGTTAGATCGATATATGCTTGGGAGAAAATTGCTGAGAAGTTTCTTCTTCATTGCATCGCATGAAAAAATTCCAGAAAAAAAAAAAAAAAAAAGATTTTTATCCAACTTATACCACAAATTTCAAAGAAAAAGTACAATAAGATGGACAACTTTAAGTTAATACATATTTGTTCTAAAATTAGATACAGAAAATAAAATTAGATAATCTTAAGAAAAAGCTTAACTTTTTCTTTTTCCAATTAATTATTTGTTTTATTGATTTTGCATGTATGTAGAACGTTTATTTGGCCAAATTTATGTTTAATACAGGAACTTTATTATTGCATGCATTTCATACTTCATACTTTGAAAACAATTCTCTGCCAAAATTGTAAAAGGTATTTGAAAATATAAATCTTAAAAAAATGCAGATGTGAAATAAATCTTTTGGTAAAATTAATTTAGTGTAATGTTTGTTAAATAATTATAAAAATATACCTTTGCTTTTTACCCCTAAGTTTTTATTTTTATTTCCAAACATGTGTAACATGAATCAATGTATAATATACGAACATTAAGAATATTGTTATAATTATGAAAAGGTCTTCGTCTGTCCTTGTTCCGATTATCTTCGTGATGTTGGATCCATCCTAAAAAAGTTTTAAAAAGAGAATATATACATAATAAGTAAAGGTTTAAGTCCATGGGTGTATGCCATCATGCACATTGATTTTTTTTCTATTTCGAGGAAAGTTTTACGATTAAATTCAGCAGTTTATTTCTGAAATAAAACATGTTTTCAGGATTTCTTTCAAAATCTGAGTTTTTTTTTCTTAAGTTAAAAAGCTACGATTCGTTTGTGACTTTGAAAAGCATCTGATTTAATTTTTGTATTTTTCAAAATATATGATTATTTCAATGCTGACAGCTTTTTTTCAAGCAGATTGCAAGAATGAGTTATTTTTACAGCGGATGAACAAAATTTTTATTTAGGCAGCTAGACTCTCAGTTAGTTTCTGAAATTAATTTCTGAATAATATTCTAGAATTAGAGTTTCTTCAATTTATCGAGAATCAGCATTATTTAGCCATTGAACGAATTAATTCTTTTGCACATCAAGTCGTGAATTTTCACTTTTTTGAGCTATAAAAAAATCAAAAGTGCGAAAACTGTTGATCTGTGATTTTTTTTTCAATTTATTTTTTATTTTAACCGATAACCAAAATACACAGTTTTTTTTTTTTTTTTTTTTTCAGATTTTCGTGTTCCGTTTTCTTCACGAATGTTTTCTGAAGTACTCTCCCCCCCCTACCCAAATTAGTTCCAATAAAGTACTTATGAATTAAGTAGTTCTGAAACTGGTGATTATGATTTTATTTGCACATTTTTCAGAGATTTTATTGTGCTATGTTATCAATAAACAACGTTTACTTACCGAGCTTTACCTCCTTAAACCACTATCAAATTAGAGTCAAAAACCCAGGGCTCCAACACTCGAAGCCACCCTCCATTTCATAAGTTAACTAGTAATTACATAAAGCTACCTTCTAGTTGATGGATAGGGATTTAGTAGAAAAAAAAAACTGATTTTTCTGCTATACTGGGGGTAGAGTACTTACAAAATGGGGCGTAGCTTAAAGGCGTGTGTACTTCGGATTTTTTTTTAACTCAGCTGGTAATGATTTTAAGAGGGAATGCTTGCCGAGTAAAGTTGTTGATTGATAAGTATCTTGAAATCTTTAAAAAATATTCGAACAAAATCATAAAATCATCAGAATCAATCACTAGTACAAAAATATTCAAACGTAGTTCTACTTACTAGTTTGGGACGGAGACGAAGGGAGTATCATCTTTTAACTAAGCATATTTGATTTTTAAAATATGCAATTTTCACGCAGTAAATAAAAAAACGCCAAGGGAGAAGAGCTGCCAAAGATAGGGGAAACCCAATAACAAAGTGCATTTTCTTGTTTTTTTGTGTCTTGAGAACTAATTGACTGATATCAATGGATTTTTTTTTTCAAAGGTATATAATGAAAATAGGGACTAGTGTGGTGAGCAAAGCTTGTTACATATATAAAGCTTATCATATATTTTCATTATCCTTTTAATTTTTCATATATTTTCATTATCCTTTCAATTTTTCAATTGAAGTTCGGTTAAATTTTCAGACATTTTACTTTATATCCAGCAAAATCACAACTCCAACTAAAAGATTTGGATTTATTGGAAGTTCATCTATAAAATGCTTCTTAGTCTGGTTTAATGTAGACCTGGATTTCTCACTTTTTGTTGACGATATCTTGAGGCGGCAAATATGGCAATAAAATTAATGCTGCATTTATTTTAGCTGTAGAAACTATGTATAATGGAAAAATTCATAATTATGACAAATCATGTAACACAAATTGACATAGAAAAACTTATAAATTTAGTGCATGAAGTGGGAAAATAAACAAAAAAAAATTTTTTTTGAAAAAAAAAATTAGAACCGACTTCACAATTGCTCTAAAAAGTGAAAAATAATTTTATTCTTTAAACACCATCGATAATGCTTTTAAACATAATTTTTGAAGTTGGCGCAAAAACAAAACGTAAAATCCAATGTAACCATACTTCGTTCATATTTTTTTTTTCAGAAAATCATCCAAAGTTACGAACGAAACATTTATATCGTTATTCAAATATGCTGTCATCAATGCATAATGTATGTGATAGTGAAGAAACTGGGCCTGGTTAAATTTATAGTTGTATTTTAGTTATGACTGTGAATGATTTTATCTATCGTTTTTGCGCCAACTTCAAAAATTATGTTTAAAAGCATTATTGATGGTGTTTAAAGAATAAAATTATTTTTCACTTTTTAGAGCAATTTTGAAGTCGGTTCTATTTTTTTTTTCAAAATTTTTTTATTTCATTCTTTTTAGTGTAAATGTAGGTATTTCAGAAATAGTAAGAAGTTACCATCACGAAACTTCACATTTTTTTCTTAAAAATGCTCCATACTAAAAAAAAAAAAAAACTATTGACACGCGTTAAACTTTAAGCGATTGGCACTAAAAACTTATCTTTGTTCCTCTCTGGAAATCATGTGTAGTTAATTTAATTATAACCATTTAAGTATTGCGTTTTTCCTAACTAATTTACATTTAACAGCATCTAAGTTGCTCATGATGCAATCCTGTATTTTCTTACTTAGCCCCGATCATCTGTTATCGGCATAGATGATAACGATAAAAATACTACAGAGTAGTTGAGGCAAACCTATTGGTAGGCTAAGCAGATCCTAATCACTGCATCACCTCGCTTCCAGGTTAGGTTTACCCCTACTATGGAGCAATAGCACTGAAGAAAGGAAGATTTTGATAATTCCCATAGGGTTACTATAAATCAACAGGGTTACTAAAATAAAATTATTTACGCCAAAAATGAGACGACAGCGCCAGATTTCCCATTATCGAAACATCCCTTGAAGAAATTTGATGCTTGCTTCAGAGAAGCCTTCATTCAAAATTATCATTACAATTACTATTAATGTTACTGTTGTATGGCACCAAACTTTCATAACAATGGGTTTCATATTTAATCTAATATGGAAATTGCAAGAAATTTATTGTTTCTTGCCCATAACTTTTTTTCTAAAGGACAAATATGGTCACACAAAGTAATGGGACCTAAGTTGAGCCATCCCCTATCCATTAAAAAAATAATCATCAAAATCGGTTCACTAGGTGAGAAGCTGTGAGTGGACAGAAAAAAAAAAAAAACATACATACGGTATGAACTGATAACCGCCTCCTTTTTGAAGTCGGTTAAAAATGCTTATTATTGTTATTACAATTTTCAAACATGCTATACTATCTTTTCTTTTTTTCTTTTTAAATCGAGGTTAAACATTAAAACTTCACTTCAATAATTTATTTTAATTTGCGGAAAAATTGAAAAAATATTGAAAATATTCTGCTGAAATATCAAGCACAAAGACAGAGTTCTTTATGGAAATTAATATTTTCTCTATCTTAAAATGATTTTATCAAATTGATATTTACATTAATTCATGTTTTATGCAAGTAAAAAAAAAGGCTGCACAAATAATGAACATAAGCACTTATTGCTAGAAACATCTGCCGCAGGGAAAGAGATTATATAAACAACGTGGGGTAAGCTGCTAAGCATATTGGGGGATTGGTATATAGTATTTATTTAAGAAAATAAAAATGCAGAATGAAACAAATCTGAACTATTAAACTTAAATATACACTTCGTTTAACAGAATTATTTTTGTAAAATTCATGGAGAAGAATGAAAACACATAACCATGTAATGTATTCCATATTGAAATTAAAAGCTGCAAAGTTCTATGCCTTTTATAAAAGCACTGTATTTATCATCTGTGTTAGTCAAACTACGGTGGAGGGTTTTTTTTTTTTTTGTAAGTTTAAATTCGTACAAACTCTTTAGTCGTGTTTGTAATTTTTTTTAACGAAATAAAGGAAGTACGCTTTTGGAAACAAATGTCAAAGAACCAACATTTTCTTTTACAAATAAAAAAAACAATGCTAGCTAAGCCTAACGTGGAGGTGACTCAAAGTTAACACACACAGAATTCTAAACCTAATCGAACCGTTCGTTTTCAATTTTAATGTGTTTTAAATACAACTATAAACAGAACACTAAACAAAAATGTAACAATACATAAAAGAAGGCACATTGCACATACAAATTTCAATAAATACTAACCTTTTTTATGAATCCTTGAGAATAAATTGAGGTAAGATAATTTAACGAGCAAGTACAAGATTGAAACGAAAACTCCCAGAATGCACTGCAATGTGACGAAATCGAGACGAAATAATTTCGTGAAAAATTTGAGATTTCTGGTTTCGTCAAATATCACGTGATTCGGTGACGAAAGGATCGTCGAAAATAACGAAATACTGCTCGAGGATTGCCGAATCGTCAAAATTGAGCGTTTCATTTTTGACAGTGATGGGGCCCTGAAGACAAGTCTGCTTTTTGATCCAGACCAGAAGCTGATTATCCCCTGATCCAGTATTTGAAGACGATTGACTTGGAATGGTACCTTGGAAGACTTTGTGATCACGAAGCTTTAACTTGCCCCAGACACTATTAACGAACACGGGAGATCTTCGACCATCTGGCATCAAACACGGGAACTTCCAGTTACGAGTCCGACGCCTTACCGATCAAGCTACCATAGCCCTAAGACCACTTAGCTATGTAGGTCATTGTGAATTACAATTAGTGTTCACATTTCAATTTTTATATAAAAACCTAGTCAGTTTCTGTGCCCTCTCCTTTGGACCTGAGCCTACTTGAATAAATATCTGAGTGGGCAAATCATGCATGTACATTTCAGCAAGATTTTTACAATGTATAATACTTGTTTCTTCATCAGTGGCGGCGCTAGGCTACGGCGACGTCGGCGACTGCCGACGGGCTCGCGCAGATAGGGCCTCGCAAAATTCTCAGACGTAAATTCTCAGAAGTTTTAAGAAATTTCCATGTTTTCAATTGAAGCTCTTATAAAAAACAACAGTCACAAAAGTAATCAGAATAGTGCGTGCAGGGGAGAATGCACAGAGCCAGCCTTAGCAAATGCGGGGCCCAATTCTGTAAGGGCCTGAATTAAAAATATTCAATAGCTACAGCTTATTGATCAGCCAACTCTATTCCCCCCACCCCCCGTTCTATTTCTTTTCTTTTTTCTCTTGTTTCCTACGTTCGTTTAAAAATAAGAAAATATATACACACACACACACACACCGAAAGCATTATGGAGCATCTGAAATTTCGTTTCCAGGTCTTTAATTTCGCGATATTTCCAGCTCAAAGCCCCCAAATACTCAACAAGATCGAAAATCGCTTACAATTGAGTTTTTGTAGCTTGAATTTCAAAAATTACCGAGCCTAATTTTACAAAATACTAGAGGACCCGAGAGACGTTGTTCTGTTCAATCTTAGTAAATTGAAAAGTTAAAACATTTCAATAAATTATAAAGTGTTTGAACCGTTTTGTTGAAGAAAAATCAATAAGTAAATTGAAAATGTTTTAAGCTGCTTGGTGTCAGATTGCGTACATTTATTACAGCTTGATTTATCTCGTGCCCACTGAGCAGTTGTTTTATCAACTATTTTTTCTCGCGAATGATCTTCATATATTGTATGGTTTGTTCCTTCAGCCACACTCAAAAGATAAAAATCATCTCAGATATTAAGTATAAAAAATAACTACCCATCTAGAAAAAACGGGAAATTCCGCTGCAACGTCCCCCATATGAAAAAGAATACAACAATCGAATGGATATCGTTTAAAAAAATGATAAACGCAAAAACAGTTCCCAGAATAAGCGAAAATCACCTCCT
This sequence comes from Uloborus diversus, assembly GCF_026930045.1. Classification (NCBI taxonomy): domain Eukaryota; kingdom Metazoa; phylum Arthropoda; class Arachnida; order Araneae; family Uloboridae; genus Uloborus; species Uloborus diversus. The sequence continues at coordinate 88,932,697 of NC_072740.1, read as the reverse complement.
CCCCTCCTGATGCAAAATAAACACGTTCTTCAACTAAAGTGACTAAACACTCTTTAAAGAACCAAAAACAATTCTTTGCAATTTAAAATATTTCACCAAATGAACAAAAAATACAATAAAGAACATTAACAGTAGTAAACAAATAATCACGCAACTGCATTGTTATGACCAATGTCGCCAAGCCACCACGTTCCTGTATTCCAGTCGATCAGTGAGCGAAGCGAACTCTGACCGATTAGCGGTCATCTTTTGAACGAAAAAGTCATATATTTTCCTAATTTATTCTTTCCACCAAAGATAAAAATCTCCCAATGCACTGATCTTGTGTACGGAGCTACCCTATTGTAATTTATCTGGACGAAAATAAAATTTGTTTCGTCTTTAAATTCCATCATCTTTTCCTTTATTAATGTACTGATTAATTTGATAATCCTTAAAGTATTCTTGCCATTGGTGCTAAAACTCAGATGGATTTGAAACGAGAAACAAATGTTGTTATGTACGGTGCTATCTGATCATTTGGTTAGGAAAACCTAAAGCACCGATCCGGTCACATGGTTTAACTACTACTAAAAATACGCGTTTTGTGAGAACCAAGTGAAAGAAATCCGATTTCTTCCAGTACTTTACTTTAAAATATATCACTGGATCTAAAATCGTTGCTTTCAAGAAATGAAGGCTTCACTCTCGCTCTCTTTCTACGTTTTATCTATTCTCAATTGACATATCACAGTACGAAATTTCATTACAAGAAGCAGAGCTGGCTTTCTTATTGTTCTTTGGCATTGGGTTAAATATTTATTTCAGTTCTCGCTCAACAATAGGTTAAAATAAATATTAACCATTTGGGAGATATAACCATCCAAAGTTTAAATTAATTAATTGACTAACAAAAACGTTTCCGATTCGATCCATCGCGCTTCAAAACCATGCTTGCCACAACTTAATTACACACAAAAAATTTGATCAAAATCGGTACAGCCGTTTAATAGCCTTATGGTGACAAACGTTCGCACAGAAAATTTTTATACATTAAGATGGCCTTACAATCGCATTTTGAAGGCTTGAATTTCAGAAAATATTCGGGCAAGGGTCCCCATTCCGCCTTTCTTTTATATCATAAGCAATTGGGTTTTTTAAACTACATTAACAAAAAGTTTGAGTGGAATGGCTCCTAAATATAAAATAAGTTTTTAAGACAATAATTTTCAAACTTTGACCTATTTTTTTTATAAAAAAAGAATCGATCTGGGACAGTCTCTGACATTAAAGTCAATAAATATAGCCTATAATTGCGTTTTTATGGCTTCAATTTCTAGAATTTTAAACCGAGACCTCTATTTTCCCCTAACATTAACAAAGAAAGCTTAAAACGGCGTTTTTAAACTACAAATTTCAATTTTTTTCCGGGGGAGAACCCCCCTTTCTATCAGGTCATTTTCCCCCTTCAATGTGCCGCCCCCTCCCGCCTCCCCCACCACCAAAAAAAACTTCTTTTTGATTGCGCTACTGGTCATGAAATATTTTTTTCCTAGCAATTAAGTGAATTAGGAACTCAAGTGCCAATAGTTAGTACAAAAATTTAATTCCATGAATTCAATTACTTGTCTGAGAATATTTCATGAATAAAAGGGCCACGCACAACTGTGCATCGCCGACGTCTATTTTTGCTCTCACGCCGCCACTGTTCTTCATCCTCATATGTTAATGTTCAACTCTCCTTAATTAATTTTTAAAGGAAAAGTGAAACTTGAATTAAAGTAAATTCACTCTTTCTTATGCATTTACACAATTTTTTGTAATTTTGTTTTCTCTATGACTGTCCCTTAAATAGAGTGTCCCTTATTTATAGGCAAATACCTGGAGGTCCCTAGGTCCCTATTCAAAGGGATTGGGACCAGAAGAAATCTCCTTTAAATAGAGGTGTCCCTTAAGGGAGGTTCTACTATATTAGAGTTATTACTCCAATAAAATAAATTAATCTAAATTCTATAAATAAATTTCACCTCTTTTTCCATCCAAAAGAAACCTAAAAAATATTCATTACTAGCTGCATTGCCAGCGTTGCACGATCTACCTCGAAAATAAAAGTTGCGTCAAGTGACGCATGTTCAACAGTCAGAGTTAAATAAAAGAAAAGAAAAAAAAAGTATAAAATTTCCCGTCAACGTGTAGAATATAGCAATTTCATGCCTAAAAATGTTCATTTTGTACCTTTTTAAATTTTTTTAAAATTCCAAAAATTCAATAATTGTTATTAATAGTCTTAACAATCCGTTTCACCGATTTTTTTGGTGAAAACCGCCTGGGGGGGGGGGGGGTTGACGAAAAAATCCTATGTGAATTCCTCAAAGGAACATACACACACAAATACATACATATAAAAAACAAAACAATCACGAAGATGTATCTTCATATGCTTTTTTTACTCTAGCACTCTAGCATATCAAATACACAAAACGAAACATAAAATAATAAACCAAATTTAAAATTAAGATTTAGAAGTAGGCTCTCGAGACTCGATTTGTTTATCCTTTCTCTGAGCTTCAAACCGAAGAAAGCAAGTCGAAAATCTTTTTTCGACACCTTTATTTCATGTTTCTTGTTGGGAATCCGGAATTTAAAAGAGTAAAAGAAAAAAAAAAAAAAAAAAAAAAATGGAAAAATGCTCTTATATAGGTTTTGTGTTTCTGTGTTTTACTGAAGTCATGCACAGTAGAAGTTTTGTTGGAAGTCGGGTTGTTGAAAAGCCATAAGAAAATATTTTTGAGAAGACGGGAGCCGAGTTCCTGCACCAACGACGCGACGTAGTCAGGATTTTACTTCGGAGAGGAACAAAAATGATACAAATTGATAATATTTAGTATTGGTTTTGCACATATATAATTGTACATATAAAGTCAAAAAAAAAAAAAAAAAAAAAAAAAAAAAAGAGAGAGAGAGAGAAAGAGAAAATCCCCAGCCCAATAACAGACATCTTCAAACCTGATTTTTCTCAAAACCATCTAACAAACTAATGGTTCTGGTTTTTAAAATGTTTTTTCTTCAACCAACTTTTAACAAAAGGGCTTAGACCATGCCTTGGCTTTGGAGTGACTTCATATTAAGTGTATTTTGTCGTAACAGCAATTTTTTGTGAAATGATAATATATGGTGATTTTTTAAAAAAAAAAAATATTTTAATGACAAAGGGGAGGGGAGGGGTCCCGTCATTTGAGAATTTTCTAGTGGAGGGGGAGGGAGAAGGGTATGAATTCAATGCCTTTTATAGGAGAAAAGTATCAAAATACAAGCAAAAATGCATAATTACATTATGTTTTTAAAACCCAGGGGGAGTCAATTGACCTCCCTGATTGCCCAAATGACGGGCCTGTGGGAGAGGATGGGATGTTGTAAAATTCTATTACACTAGGATTAGGAAATATGTACATAATTATAATTTGAGCCTTCATTTATCCTCCGAATAGGAAATTTGTGTGAAAAGTGAACGTTTTCATTTTTGATTTTTTTTTTACTCTTTTCGGGGAGGGTCGACCCCATGAACCCTTTCCTTAGCTACGCCACTGTCCTAAACCTCTCTTCAATCTTATGTGAATTTTTGAACATTAGACGAAAATTTAGACTGTTCACCTAGGAAATTGTCTAAAACAATCCGAATTCTTCCGCCAGAAATTAAGCCCTGCCGATTTGATTTTAGTTCTCACTAGGACTAGGCCTGAAAACTGGGGCACTCCGAACTTCAATTTTTGTAAGTGAGAATTTGCCAAATAAAACTTTGAATTTTTTCCGATTGATGAAATATGAACTTTTACACATAGATACCTACATCTAACAAAAGAGATTAAAGCATCATTTTTTTTTTAAATCAAAATGCAAGATTTTGTAATCGAAAGCATTTAAAAGTGTAATTTTTAAAATGTGGTCTCTAAATTTGCCGTATCCTCCGATAAAGTTTACCGAATGAAGAATTTTTTGGAAGATCAGTGACCTCTCGTGACCTGCAAGAAAACGAAAATTGTTAGTCGCAAGTGGCCGGTAGGTAATTTTAGCTTAGTAAACACTATTATTACTAACCATTTTATCCATGCCTTTTTTTACGGAAACAAAAAGGCACTTCACTGAAAAGTAAGTGAAAGAAAGTATTGGGATTTGCGACCGAGATGCAATTCATTCATTTGCATTTCTTCATCTCCCTTCACAACCTCAAGCGTTCAAATTCTTAGACCATAATAATGTTCAAATCCAAGAGGGACTAGTTCTTGAGGGAGTGGTAGAAGAGGGAAACAAATAATGGCTTTTCGATTCATTGGTTGTAAGGAATACTGCTTGAGAACTTGCGAGGTAAAAAGAATAAGTGCGGAAAAATAAAAATGATTTGTTTCGAAAAAAAAAAAAGTAAAAAATAAATTAAAAAAAAACTTCTGGTAATAATTATTTACTTAGTATTTTATTAAGTCGCCAAAGACGCTTAGTTGTCCAGTGATGAGTGGTTATTCTCAGGTCTCATAATCATATCCTGTCTGCCCGTCAAAGAGCTTCGCATGCTAACGTCAGAAAAAGTGTTTCAATATTTTGGTTTATTAGAAATAGTTTCGAAAGACACGGTCTTGGAATGTGTCGCTGTTCTGCTACGAAAAATGTTAAACCTTACCTTAAGCAATAGATCCTGCTTTTACGACGAAAACTCTTCCTAAATGCGGAGCTGCGTAATTTCTTTGAATTTGCTCTCTTGTTTTTGAAGAATCAGATTTGGCATTTTGACAACTCCTTTCAACCATATTTTCTCCGGTTGCACAAATTCAGTATTCATGCTGTGCCTCCTGTTGCTCATTACCTGAAACCAATCACAAGAAGCTTCGCCCTCTTTAGAATCATCGCGGGAAAGAAACACCCTTTTGTACATCTGCACTGTTTCCATTTTTTGTCATATAAGACGCAAGATTTGTTTTCCCTATTAGTGGGGAGGGAGAGAGACTGCGCGGGGGAAGGGGGGCTTAATAGACTCAACTCCTACAGTATTGTGCCATACTATGTTTTTAAGTGTTTCATTTTCTTACAATTGGCATTTTACTTTAGAATTGCAATCAATCTTTACAGAAAATAAAAAATTACCATTAAATCAGTCAAGTTTTTAATTTGCAATTTTGTGAAGATGAAATCTAAGCCAGAAATAAGAGGTTATTAATGAACAGAACTAGGACGTTGATGAAATCTCCCCTCCTTTTTTTTTTTGCATTTTTGGCCGTTTTGTCCGTTATAGGGCACTTTCATGATTTTTTATTTCATCCATACCAGCGTTTTTCAAACTTTTTTTGACCAATCGACAGGCTAAAACTGATGCTGTTTTGCTTCTTTCTTAAAAAAAAAAAAAAAAAAAAAAAAAAAAAAAAAAAAACTTGCGTTTGTGGAATGGATAAAAACTTCATTTTCTTTTAACTGACCGATAAGGTTTTTTTCCTCCCCCACCTTTATTTTCTCTCTTTCTCACTTTTTTTTTTGTTAAAAAAAAATCTTTCGACACAAAGACCTTGAAATACTCGAGAAAAAAAATTTGCCAACTGCCAAGGTTTCCCCCCTTTTTTATTAAATAATAAATAAATAAGTAAATATATAAATGAAACTTGACTTGGTGCTAAAGAACTGTAACAAAAACTATTTAAATGCTAAAGACAAGTAATTATTATAAAAGTTATACTAAGTAATAAACACGCCTGAAAAATCATAGAAAAGTACTAAAATTAATCACAAAATTCACGTAAAAGATGTACAAGATATTACTATATTATATATTATTACGGTGTTTTCGTTTTTTGACGAATTCAATTTTTTTAACGTGGATGAGTCAAAATTTCTGAGGACCTGTCAAGAGACCGGTACTGATCCGCCGGACCCCATCGATTGGGAATCCTTAATCTATACTATTAAAACCGTTGCGCGTTTGTATGTCTGTAACCCAGCTTTATGCCACCTCCGGACTGGAAGTGGCTATGTCTACTAGGTCAATACTGGTATCGTTGGATACAGGACACCAAAAAGAAGTGATTTTGCTTTGTCTCAGGGGCCGGACATTCAGTCTTGAGGATGTCAGGGCACACTGAAGAACATTTAAGTCAATAATTGTCACCCATCGAAAGCGGAGCCCCCAAGTCTTTCTAAAATTAATACTAGTATTATAATTACTGTGCGCGTCTGTCACCCAAGCTCCTCCGGACTGTCAATGTGTACCAGCTCAATACTAGTACCATTGGATACAGGACATCCAACGGAAGTTATTCCGCCGTCTCACCCCTCTAAACCTTTAAGTACCGAAGATTAGGGGCCGGAGATCTAGGGGTAAAAGCATTAAAATCATCAATTGTCATCCGGTGCCATTAAATCACTGCAGATGGCGAACGGTGGTCAGCGAGCGAAGCGAGCAATGCCCCCTAGTTTCATAATGTTTTTGAACATTATCAGGTTTTTCCCCAGGCAATGTAACAGAAGGAACGCAAAGGAGTTTGTCGAGTAGGACGATGTAAGGCCCCTATAGTGGAGGCCTTACATCCACTATAGGGGCTCTAGGACGATGAGGTGTTTGGCATGAGGAGGCATTATGCTTTTTACACAAAGTTTGTTTTTCGTGCATGGAATTAAGGTCACATTCTCTCCCTTACGTTGAAACGCAGTGTAAACTTTTGGAACTGAAGAAACAGACATAACATTTCAAGCTAAATCTGGTTCATGGAAAAATCAAATGCAAGGGAATAAAAACAAAGCTCAAAATTTTAGAACTTCTTCCGACTCGAGGCCTCCCTCGTTGCTGGGTTTTGCGGTACGTAGTTACGCCACAGAGCTGCATTGCTCGAGTTGCACCTCGAAAATAAAGTTGTATCAAGCGACACATGTTTAACGATCAGGTTTAAATAAAAGAAAAAAAAAATAATGGAAAAATTCCCCATCAACTTGTAGAAAAGAGCCATTTACTCAAAATTTAAATTTAAACCTCGTGATTTTTTTTTTTAATTTCTAAAAATTTAGTTATCAATAGTCATCAACATTCCGTTCCAGGGATTATATGGCAAGAGCCCCCCCCCCCCCCAAGGGGGTTCGATCACCCCTCCCCGCTTATTGGATGAAAAACCCCTACATGAATTCCTGAACATCAAAGGAACTCTCTGCCAAGTTTGGCAAATGAATCGTCGTAAACTGGATTTGTTTACGAAGAACTACTGGTAGAGTTTTTCGCTCCCCCTACCCCATAAGGAGGAAAAACCCTGTCCCGTCTAAGACGATTCCTGAGCATCAAAGAACTTTTGTGCCAAAGTTGGCAAAGATCTGATCCAAAACTGCGGATATTATCAGGAAAACTCCTTTATGAAGGGAGGAGCCTTTACATACGGGGGGGGGGGGATGAAAGCCCCAATGGAGTTCAAACCCAGTTTGTGCATAGTAACGTATTATAATTGATTTACCATTCCATCTGTCCATCTGTCTCACTAGTTGCATTCTTAGCTGAAATATCATTCAACACGTATGTCAACATGCCCCGTATCGCTAGGAATACAATAGTAAATGAAGCGAAAAAATCCAACCTTTATCATCAATATCAGTGTATTTTCTGTCTGTACTTCAGGGCATCTAATCAAGTGATATAAGAAAAGAGTATTTTTGTTCAATGCACCTCAAAAAACTTTCTGAAAACGTTTCATGCTTTTGTGTTAGTTGCTTAAAAATACAGGAAACTTTGATGTAAACAGAGCTTATAAGTTCATGATATCAATATCAAAGACTAATGCCGTGGACAATCTAAACGGCAGTATCTGCAGGAATGAGTGAGATACTTGAAGAAACGCGTTTTGGATCACGGGACGCGGGAGCGTCCCGGCCCCCAAGAAAACTAAGCGTCAGCAGCCAATACAAGCAAATCCATCGCCAAGAAAGACGAAAGAAAAAACGCGACTAAGGAACAGTTTACACGACAGAACAAGTTGGGGGTTTTTCACCCCTGTGTATCTCAGCCCCATGAAGAATTCCGGAGTTGATTTTTGGTATACTCAATCTCTAGGGTCCCCTGATGGCATAAGCCGAAATACAATCCCCAGGACCATCAGGAAGAGGAGAAATTCAAGTTTGAAAATCGCTGTTCAAAAAAGTTTTCGCTTTCTTTGACAGAGCTACAGCCCAGACGAAAAGACGAATCAAGCTGAAATTTCGCACACACATTCCTTGTGCCCTACTGATGTGCCTTTTGTGACATTTAACTCCCCTTCCCCTCATTTTTACCCTCCAAATTGTACCTTCCCGGTGTTATGTCACAGCCCCCCGGGGTACTATGGTAATGACTTTTTGTATACATATTCTTCGGGGGTCATTGAGTACATTTACGAAAATTCAACCCACAGGGACATCATGGGCTGGAGTAATTAAAGTTTGAAAATCACTAATTTCCCCTAAATTCTTATGTACTGATTCTCAACTCATAGGGTTTGCTAATCTCTGACTTCAATTGCAAGGTTAGAACAGATCTAAGATCTAACAGTTATTCAAAAGTTGTCTTAGGAAATGAAATCCCCCCCCCCCCAATCAAGACTAATAAAACAGATCCAAACAGTTGCAACTGGACGTTAAATCGCGGGTATCACAAATTTGCCACAGCGACTGCGCATGCGCGCTCATTGGACTTTCTGTTTTAAGATTCTATATTGTTTGTTTATATTTAAGCATAGAAACAAATTAATGAATGAGATTAGAATACAAGTTCCGTTATACTCAGTTTAACGGAACATACTCAGTTACATACTCAGTTCCGTTGATATGAAATTTCCTTCCTTCCTGTTTTTCAGTTTTGATATATTTCAAGGGAAAGAATTCTTAAATGTCAGTGAAACTGGGGTTAAACATTAGAATATTTTGCGTAACATATTATATGAAACTGTACGCATATGAATATGATACATCTTAACTTTATAATTGAAAGCGAAAAACAGTTTACAAACATAACACACTATGAATTGAAAATATATGAAATATGTGTGTGGACATCCGTGTTTTGCAGTAATTTGTTAACAAAATTTTTGCAATTAATTTAAAAATGACTTTTGAAATAAGCTAAGTTCGCGTTCATGCGCAGTCGCTGTGGCAAATATGTGATACCGGCGATGTGGCAAATTTATGATATCTACGATTTGACGTTGAATGCAGTTGCATACATACCCCTTCCCCCCTGTAACAGCCCCCCGGTGGGCTGTGATAATGATTTTTTGTATACATATTCTTGGGGGTCCATTGAGGACATCTACAAAATTTCAACCTCCAGGGACATCATGAACGGGAGTAAATAAAGTTTGAAAATCACTAATTTCCGCTAACGCTGAAGCGTAAGCGAAACAAGTCAAATCCTCAAGTGTGGCCATGCATAGATCTTCTGACACATTTAAAATAGGGAATTTAAAGCAGAGTAAGTGCTCCAGTAGTCAGCCAGTCTCAGGTTGTTGGCCACAAGGACATAAAACTACTTATAAATAGTATATGTATAACTCAAAATCAGATTTGATGCATTCCCACACACACATTCATTTACTCACTCCCAATTATTATCCAATAACAGTTAAGTTCATCAAATAGTAATTCAAATAAAGTATCGAAATACAGCGACAACTTAGCAGTGTTGAGTAAAAATTCCTTTTCGAACATGAGTTATTTTTTCTAAAAAAAATGTTTAAATTTTCTGCCTTATTTTTTTTTTCGACAAATATAGTCATTTCGTCATTTTATTGCTTCTAATGCTGCTTTTAATTTAGAATTCTCGAAAACAGGTGCTGTAAATTTCGTCTATCGTTGCGTTCAGAAAAATAAGTTCTAATACTCAACGTGTCATTACCAAATGGCGATTTCTCATTTTTCTTATCAAGCTATCATACGTTGATGAAATTGATAAAACAAATGATTTGATTTCAATTCGTATTCATTCGGCAGTAAACATTCTAATTGTAAGGTATTAAGATACGATACTACAATAGTTCCGTTAGCTCAAGTTATTTCAATAAGTTAAACCTGTGTTTTTTCTTTTTGTTGCTCAATATGCTAAACTATTTGCTTCACCAAAGGTTCAAGAAGCCTGTATTTTATTAAGGTTAATTATTTCAAATGTTGCTACCACTTCTTTCTACTGCTTCTATAACGAAAAATTCAACTTCTTGGGTTTTCTATTCTAGGAAATCAATACTTATTGCTTGTTTAAAATGATACTTACTTTTTTCAAAATTGCATTACGTAGCTACAAATTCCATTTCAGTTTATTCATCGTTTACTAATATTCTCTTTGAAAGCTGTAATATTATCTTCATGACACCCCCCCCCATTTCCCAATTACAATATACCTAGATCCAGACCCGTCATTTGGGCAATCACGGGAGGGGGGGGGGCAATTGATCTCTCAGGTTTTCTAAAAAAATAATGCAATTATATATTTTGATGCTTTTTTCACATAAAATGCATAGAATTCAAATCCTAAGCCCTTCTTCCACCGAAAAACTTTGAAAATACGGACGAACTTACATAATTCATCTAACTCTAGTTCGTTCACAAAGACGTACATAGTTTTTTATGACAAATTTTGTTTTAGATGCGACTTTGATTGCTAATCTTTTACGTAAACGGACTTTTACTTGCATTGTTTTGAGATGAAGTTACTTCCAAAACTACAATCTTAATTTTATGCTCCGTATCTTGTACGTATGTTGAAGTTTCATTCTAATGAACATAAGACCAGTCAAGTGTCAATCATATCGATCAATAAGTCGCTATCTTTATCGGTCATGAATTTCATTAGCTGTTTTGTTCATGGTAACAAAAACAGTTGATACAGAAACCGTTTTGAACCAAGGGGGAAAGGGGGAGAGTTCAAATTCTCATGTTTTGAAAGTTTTCAAAACTCCCCCCCCCCTCCAAAAAAAAAAAAAAAAAAAAAGAAAGAAAAATCTGGTTAAACCCTGGTCTTTTCCATTTATCAAACTTCTACTTTCGCAGATGTGATATCATTTTAGTTTGCGGTGTAGAACAGGAGTTCTCAAACTTTCAGGCTCTGCACCCCCTCCCCCTTTGAAGACTGACATAAGGTCACGCCCCCTCATATGTGGTTAACACATTTATAAGGTCACGTCCTCCTCACCCCCAAAACGTGCTTAATACAAACAGTATAATAGGAAACCTTTGCTTTTATTTCCCATCTGCTTAAAGTTACGAACTGTAATATTTTGTAAATAGTTACGTGTACATAATATCAATACAAAAAGATGTGATATCTCATCAAAAACAACCCTGTTGTAAAAATTTCCCCGCCAAGCAAACCCTTAACTTTTCCTCACAAAAAAGAAGGCCTTCACACATTCTAAACCCAAAAACCCTCAGCCTTAAAAAGTTATTATATCTAGTTTGCCCGCCAAGTATCTGCCAAAATATCATCCTCCCTCTTCTCTTTCATCACACCTACTTCCAATTAGAACCTCCTCCCACCTTGAACTTCTCAGAAATATGGATAGATCCTTCAAATTGTTTATCCTGTTTAGCGGGAAGCTTTTCAAAGTGAAATGGTTCTTGGTGAGCAAAAAGCTTCCCGACAAACAAGATAAACAATTTAAAGGATATATCCATATTTCTGAGGAGTTGAAGGTGGGAGGAGGTTCTAATGGAAGTAGGTGTGATGAAAGAGAGGGGAGGATGATATTTTAGCAGATACTTGGCGGGAAAACTAGATATAACTTTTTAAGGCTGAGGGTTTTTGGGTTTAGGATGTGTGAGGACCTTTTTTGTGAAAAAATATTAAAGGTGTACTTGGCGGGGAAATTTTTACAACGGGGTTGTTTTTCATTATTCAATACTTACGATAAGGAAATGTTAGAATTTGACGTTTTATTTTTCGCTCTTTTTTTTCAGCAGAAGCCAAATTAGCAAGTTTCTACAACAAAGCACGTACAAGATGACAAAAAAAAAAAATTTGCTGTTACTGCCTTTACCTGCACACGGCAGAGTAAATCCGCCATACATTGTCAAAAATAAGTCTTTTTCATAACTCGTAACCGTTTCGTCAGCGTTCGAGAATTACCAATTTTATTATCATTACATACTGTAAAAGTACCGTACTGTTTAATTGTATGTCCCTCCCTCTCATTGATTTTGGGCATCGTAACAGTATTTCATGTTGAGTAAAACAGCTTTAAAAAAAGTTGCAGTAAAAATTCAGTTATATATGAAAGAAATGATAATGTATAGTTAAGGAATGGTTAAAAACAATTTGAGAAGTCTTTTCCACAGTGCGAAACTATCTTACGCAAGGGGTAGTGGATCGCATCCCTCGCGTAAGTCCAGACTCGACTGTATCTTGGATTGAACCAACGTACAATTAATCACAGATTACTAAAATTGTTAAAAAATATAGTAAATTATGAGGAAACTAATTTTTATTTTTAATGTACCGTTTTAAACCCGCCATATCTCACTCAGTTAGTATACATAAAAAGTAAATATGTAACAGTAATAGTAAAAATTCAAATAATAAGTCAAAGTCCTTTCAGAGAAGTCCAGGTCTCGTTTGTCTCGGTCGAAATCCAAACTTCAGAAAAACTTTCCTCGCTTCCTTTCCAGTTTGCATTTAAAATTGGGATTTAAACTGGTTTTGAGAAGACCATCAGTATCTTAGCGGATAGAAGGAAATCCTCTATTGATTTAATTTGTTTTGTTTACAATGATAAGGCATTGACCTGAGGCGCTTTTGACTTTTCAAAGGTTGCGGACTGAAATAAATATTTTACAGGAAGATTGAGTTTTAGACTGTGGCTTGACTTTAACCCTCCAGAACTGGTACAAAATACTCACACCCTGAAAATTTTTTCCTTCATTTTTTTCCAGAAAATATTTTGTTTCATCAAATGTTATGGCGTTTAGAGTAAATATTTTTTTGTAATGGGGCTGCGCGTATTGGCTTCTAACCATTCTCAGACCTAGTAGGATCCCCCATATGGCATCCAATCTTTCATGAGCTACCATTAAGTTAGTTACATGTGCCATTGTCAGTGGCACAGATCATTTTGACGCCTTGTTTCGCACCCGATGAGGACACCTGAGCTCTCTTCGATGCAAAACTACATCACAGATTTAATTTTGCCGAGGTCATTCAGAGCCAAATGAAGGTTCAAGGGATCTTTCACATGACGCATAAGCATAAGACATGGCCACTGACGATTTTCTGCATCTAGAAATTCCGACTGGCCACCGTGGGTCAGAATCTATTACTATTATAGTGTTGTTTTTGTATGTTTCAATCCTTCAAAGAATTCCGTACTTAAAAACTGTTAAGTGTAAAAGGTCTAGCAATATCGCTGCAACAAATGAATGTGGAAAAATGTTCAATGTTTAAAAATTGAGTAAATAGATTAGAGAAATTCGGAGGAAGCTTAAATTACTTCAGTAAAGTGCATCATTTCAATAAAACAAAAAGAAAAAAATGTTTTCCGATTCTGTATTTATATTAGAGTATCGAAAAAACTTTTAGAAATTCAAAATTTCCAGTGGATAAAAAGTTGCCTCTACAGACCCACATATGCCACAAAACCCTAATTGAATCAAAAAATATTTAGGCACACTGACAAGGCGTACAATTTATAATTTTCTACAATATTTTTTTCTAATTGAAAATCATTATGGATTTTTTTAAAGCTTCATGTTGACCACTGACAATGAACTTACGCAATATTTAGGCCTCCCGCATAGTGAAAATTTCATTGTGAACAAATTTCATTGAAGACAAGAAGAAATGCTTTGACAATACTTCTGCTGGTTCTTATGAAAACTGACCTAAATTAAAATACGACTACCGTTTGCCCCAGCATCCACCAGTTTTTGGAAAGGCCCCCCTTCCCCCCTCATGTTTTTCAGTTTCGGCAATTTGATTGGCATTATTTTGATTTGGAGGGGAACAGAGCATTACACTATAGTTCGTTTCAATCTAAGTTGGCACTGAAGGGAAAGCTATGCGAGCCGAATTGCAGCCGTTGTCAAGGGAACGAGGTTACTCTGCGTAAGGCGCGTGCCAGTCAGCGGCGCGACTTGCCGAATTTGGCGAGGGAAATTTTTTTTTTAAATATCAAGAATGAAACAACTATCCTTGAATTTTTCAAAGAAATTAGATTTGTCTCTAATATATTTTTATCACAAATGCAAGGCTGTGAGTGGGATTTCATTTTGCAGCGGCGGAGAGCTATCGGTCAGCAAAGTAATTAACAAATAATACTGAATGATTAAAAAATAGCAGGAAAACAAATAAAAAGTAATAATTAAAAGAAGAGAAAATGCTTTGAAAGACGCATGCTCCGACTCGGGTGATTTCTTCATTCGCTGATAAAAAGCATGTGCCCTCTCGTCAAAATACTAACCATCCAGTTTATATATCATCTATTTCAAAGGAAAAGATAAGACGACCGAAGTTGGTAGAGGTAAGGATGACGTTAGTACAACAGCTGTGAACATTTGCCCATGGTAATAATGGGTGCCAAAGGCATCGAAAAGAACCGCGTTCTTTTCAGAAGTATAACAAATGAAAAACTATCAGGTACGTTCTCCAAAGCGCATCTTCGTTTTTCTACTGCAGATTAAAGTTCATCAACAAGCCTTTAGCGAAAAAATAAATGTAAATTTTCAATCCTTGCCTGCAATTTTATTAGTTTGTTAAGAAGTGGATCTTGTACCCTGCCTCTGACATGGAAATGGTATTCCATATGTGCTTCCTCTTATCCATATCTTATACATATATAAATCTATAGCTTCTTTACAACTTTTGCTTTCAGAAAAAATGACTAAATTAAACTGAAATTGCCATTTAAAAATAGCTTTCGGGACAAAATTGATTGCATGTTTGAATAATCTGCTACCTTTGTTACCCCCCATATACTTTACATCTGTTTTGAATAACTTCTCTTGAATTTTTCACATGCACTCGACTTGCTCTCTGGAGTTGAGAAATGCGTCCTAAGTTCGTTTAAATCTTTGCAACAAAAAAGGAATCCTTAATATTTATACATTATTTTCCATAATTCCGCTGATTTAAAAATCCAAGTGCGCCAATGCCAACCATTACTTCGGAATTAGGAAAAGCTGCCATTATGTCTTTTTATACATATGTGTATAAATCAAAGAAGTACCTTTGTGCAGAAAAGAAAAAGAAAATGTAACAGCGTTAAATCGTTCAAAAGAGAACTACAGACACCTGTTTTGAGGTTTCAAGGATCCCCTTTTTCATCGGAAAAAAAAAGATTGTGCTCACTTTTCTGCGTTAAAACTGGGTGTTCCTTGAAACCCCGAAACATGTGTTTGCAATTCTCGGCAAATTTGTGTAACGCAACGTTGTTTTATTATCTAAAATAATATACTTCAACCCTGTATAGGCGTTTTCCTTTTATACACTCTAGTAATAACGGTAAAGATCAAAGATTAAATCTCCAGTTTTGGGAAAAAAAGATTGCGCTTTTAAAAATATTCTATTCAAATAAAAAACTTAGAAACTTCATGGAAACAATTAGCTATTACTGCATTCCGGAGCTTAGAGAAGACATTAATTTTGAATTTTCAAAACAAGGTCGATTTTAAGCTAACTTATTTATGAAAAAATTTAAAAATAATAAACGAAAATGCATTGAGGTTTGTGCAAATAGAAAAGTTATTGCTCTCAATTTTGCGTGACTGTGAAAGTATATGATTAACCCCGAATCTCAATTTATTAAAAATTATTTTACTTACCTTAGCGTAGTTAATGTAGCCTACTTTATAGGTATACTTTGGGAGTGAGTAAATTTACTTCCTATAAAAAAATAATTTAAGGCAGGGGTTCTAAACCTGGAGGGGGGGGAGGAATTAATTTCGTATTTCGAGGGAGATGTGTATGTTTCAAATTGAAAATGAAAAAGTAAAACTTCTTCATCCAGCAGTTCATCGTTGTAAACTTGTAATAGTGTATCTGTACATACGTGAGAGCATTATTTTTTTTTCCCATAAACTCTTCAAACGATAGAAAAAAAAAAAAAAGACTTTTTCCGTAGCAAGTTGTACCCTTTCACACAACAAGTATTCGCTACATTCAAACTTCGGGTTTCTTTCATTTTTTCACAATAATTTTCTTGAAGTTTGGGCTCATTATGTAAAAAACAAAGCTATTTAAAACTACCAAATAATAAATCTCAAATTCAAAGGAAAAAAAAAAATATCCCGGTGTATTTGTAATTGCAGCAAGTAAATAATTGAAAACTAATATTTTCATTTCATTTTTTATTTCTTACTCACGAAAACTGTTTTTAAAAATGTATTCAATTGCTTGGAAATAACGATGGAAAGCATAAATGAGAAAACAGACAGACAGAAATGCTTTGACCACAATGTGGAGAGTACATTTAAGAGTCATAATGACAATCAGATGTTTTTCCTTGGACGATGCGAAGTGGGGAGAAACGAGTTCTGGGGGTTTACCGGCCCACAGGAAGCCCGCCAAGTTAACCTTGAAAACTCAAGTCTTCGCCAAGACAGAAGTCGAGTTACGGCGCTTTGATTTTCCTTTCATAATCAAATCCTTACAAATTAAATATATTTAACACACAACAACTTCAACTATCTGTCACAATCACATACATTCTCCATTATTGTCACATCATTTATGAATTTACACCCGTTTAAACCTCCAAATTTACTAGAACTACTTCTCATCGCGGAGTAGCACATCTCGTACCTTTCCCTTCAGTGCCAACAGAGAGATGTTTAAAAACAAATATTTGTGACAAAGGAAAGAATGGGTGTGTGTGGGGGGGGGGGGGGAATAGCATTTAAAATATTAAAAAATCAAATTTTTATTCAATTTTTCACTTATTTTTCAATGAGAAACAAGAATATTACTATTACTAATACCCGTATCAGAAAATATGCTCACGTCTTAAACTAAAAGAAAAATCTTTGAAGCGTCGCACGTTGCATACAAATAGCACAACTGATTTTCAGTACAGAAACTTACATTCACAGATGTAGTTAAGTATGAAAATGAAATTAAACGAGTTTATAATCTAGCATTAACACATTTAGTTTTCGTGTTGAGTTTTCATATTCAATTCTTTTAATAATATGCTGCTAGTTAAAATTAATTTCTTACAGTATAATAAAAAAGAAGTCAAATACTTATTCATAAAGGAACGTAAACCTTATTAAAAATATTTCATTGGAAGAAAAAATTTAAATCAACATTTAGAAAAGAAAAAAAAAACTTTCTATTGGAAATACTTTAACTTAAAAAATCCTTATTAGCAGTATATTACAAGAACTGAACACGAAACTTAAGACAAAACCAAAAATCCCATACATTCTATATTATTAACACTTAATTTCATTTCCAATCTTAATTACCATGTGTGTGAACATAGGCTTCTTTACTGAAGATTTGCGATGCGTATTCAACGGTTAGTGCTTCCAAGATTTTTTTTCCTTTTAATTTTTAATACGTGAACATATTTTCGGGTTTTGAGCTCATATGTCTAGTGGTATTTTTTTATCAACTTGAAATTTCGAATTTCCAATTTTTTTTTTTTTTTTTTGATACACTACTCGCAGCGGTCGGCTACTTAAATTGACTGAAGATCTACTTTCCGAATTCGGTGAATACGACGATCGATTTTCAGTGGGGGGGGGGGGGGGGGTGTTAAACGGCCGTGTTACATTCGCGGTTGAGATTATGTTGACTTCAAATTATAGGCAAAATCTTATCAAAATAGACTTTACTACTTATTAAATAGTTGCCTTAATTTCATAAAATAATGTTATGTGAACACTGTTAACTCGCATAGAAATATTTTCACCCATAAGTATATTGCTTGTTTCAAATTGATAAAATAGTGACCGTAAAAAGTTCCGCTGAACAAAAAAGTTTAGAAAATTTTCAAATAATTCGGACGTTAAACCTAATTTTGTTTCAGAAAATGGTACTCCAATAGAAACCAGGAAAAAATATTGACCCGATCGACTGAAAATAGGCTCGAGATCGACCGACCGATCGCGATCGACGGGTTATCAACAGCTGCACTACTGTATATAGAGCTATATCAGGGGTGAATTGATAACTATTCAGAATCGGAATGCCAATTGAATCCCGAGTTGTGAACAACTTAGTTTGAAAAGGAAATTCATCCAGAAAAGCAGCACAGGAACGGTGCGGCGTACCAACACCAAGTCCTTCTTGAGCTAATTATACTGTGCAGAAGGGTGGGCTGAAAAACTAATTTCGATTATGGGAGTGCGTAAAAGGTGTCATTGGTGGAGCAAAATGCGCATAAAAAGGCCATTTTAGACATCTACCACAAATGCTTTGAAGTTTCGACCAAATTCTGTTTATTGATGTTTTTAACAAAATAAAAAGTATACTATTTTTGTGATGAGTGGAACAGAAATTGGTGGCTCTTAATTCCTGTTAAAAATTGAAGGTGTGTGGAATAATTCCGCCCTTTGCGACAAATGCATATTGTTTTGGCAATTTTCCGTTTTTCATCGTTATGAAGTTTGTTAAAACTTTGAAATTTCGTTTAACCTATTTATCTGAAATAGAATGGATTTTTGAACGCATGGCGTTATAATTTGACTACTTGTTGCATATAAATTATAAAATATGCTATTAGAAAACTGTTCTGTTTGCTTTGCGTTCAAAATCGACGGAAACAAACCAGAACGCACAATCACCGGTAGATTTTTTAAACAAGAACAAAGTAACTATTTTTAAACTAATAGCAGTCGGGTGAAACTGTACTCCCGTAAGAACAAGCCAAAAGTGAACTGCAACATTTGGCCTGCATTTTTCGTACTAAAAAAGGCTTTCAGATTTTGTCAACTACTTGATACGATATATATATATATATATACAGTCGACGCTCATTATAACGACCACACATTATAAAGATCATCCCATTATAACGACCAGTGGTAAAATTCCCCATTTTGTTCCTATGAACTCGACGTTAATTTGCCTTCGTTATGACGATCGTTCTGTATCGTATAATACAATACAACGACCGAATGCAGCGGACGCTATTTCTGGTGTTCTTTCCAATAAAACAAATTTGTAGCTTGAATTAACTTTGTTTATTTACGGACATCTGCCTGAAGTTTTCAATGTCAAATCCAACTTTGAGAAGGGGTTGGGGGGAGGAAATTACCATTCACCACAGCTAGCACAGAAAAAATGGGAGGAAAATTCGAGAAATTTCCAGCTTCCTAAGAAAAGAGAGTTGACAGATGTGTTGCTAGTTTGGTGTTTGAATCTAGTGGTTTTTAAGATTTGGGGGTTCTCAAGGGACTTTTAAATGTTTCTTTGAAAAGCAAGAATAACGCAATTTATCACCTATATCTGAAACGGAAAATAATGTTTTGCAAAAATCACGTCTGCTAAAAAGGCAAAGATCTGTTTCTGGGTATATCTTCAGAAAATGTAATGGTAGCAGTAGTAGCAGATTTGTAAGTGTGTAACATTTTCCTCCCTATATTTTCTACTTGAAAATTTAATATTCTGTCATAGTATTTTGCACAAGATTTTTCTAAAAATTCCTATGATAAAAATAATTTGGACATTTAACTGGAATGTTTGAAAAAGTACCTTTTTTTTGGAACAACGGGGCATGCATGATGACTGTGTATATATTTTAAAATTATACCTCTTATAACGACCACTCGTTATAAAGACCTTTTTCTCTGGAGCGGAGATGGTCGTTATATCGAGCGTCGACTGTATATATATAAAAGGGGGAGGGGGAATTTATATACTTTTCGCTTCACAAGATTTACGCTTCAGTACATTTTTCTTATTAGATTATATTTTCTGAGCAAATTCTGTAAGCTTTGCGTTTCTAATTATGAAAGCCCATTTTTACTTCCAACGTAATATTGATTATTTTGTTAAGATATTTTGACCCTCTTATAACCTAGTCGCTGGGCAATTCCATGATAATGTTAACCAGATTACCAAGTTTTCAAAATTAAAATTTCTAAACAAATAAGGTATTTTAAAGGTAAAGATTTGTATATTTTGAAATGCCTGTTTGAAATTTGATGATTTCAGTTATATATAAGTTACAGAAGGTTAAACTAAGATCAACATCTTGAGTATCTTCAAACCATATTTGGTGACTCTCAAAGTTATATTTTTTCCAAAAATACATTCCAATATTATGAATTGAGATGAATAGCCATTTAAAGATAGTGTTGCTGGTGATGTTGAAAAAATGTGTCAAAATATAATTCATTTTGATTTGTAAAAGAATTCCTCTGGGATACATCAAGTGTTTTACGTCCGACATCAAAATGTGCGATTGATTATGCTGAGATAATTTTAAAGCTACATACATGTTTTTTTGGGTACAAAGCAAGATTTTCAATCTCATTGATTTAACCTATTTTCATTTTGTAGCAATAGCAAGTGAATATTTTTTATTAAAATCTAGGTGTCGGACGTAAAAATTTACTTCCGATACTGTTACATTCATTTAAACAGCATGTTTCCAACTGTTTCTCCTATTTTTGCCTTTAATTTCAAAGTTAAAGCAAAACATGCATAAAAAACAACTTGGTGATCTTACTGTATATACATATGGGGTTGAATGGGGTAAGTAGTACCCTTTATGAGAACAAATTTTGTATATAAAGGTGTGTTGAATGAATATAATACAGTTGATTAAGATCAATTTTGGCAAATTAGCCAAAACTTAGTTGAAAAAGAAATTGAAAACAGTAAATGACTGCGTCTATGTAAAGTTGGCAAAGGAATCATTATCCACGTTAGTCCCACAAATCTTAATGGTTTTCTTTGACATAAGTTTCTCAAATAACTAATCACCAGCTTTAGCAGTTTTGTAGCTGAACTATCAATCCCTACTAAATCATAGTTCTTATATTTCACTAATAAATATTTCAACAGAGTTGCTATTGATTTTCAAATCTACACTGTTCTGGGGGAACCACTTACCCCTTAGTGCATGGAACTCTTACAACGAAATTTCACGGGGTAAGTGGGACCCCTCCACTGAAACAGTATTTCAAAATTCTGGTTGCAGTATGCACTTTTAGTTACTGTACATGAAGGTTTCGTGATTATAAAAAATAAAAGCTAACCGGGAAACACTGAAAAAATGTTGCTTAAAAAAACAAACTATTTTTTGCGTAGTTTGGCTAAATTCTGACCTAGAAAAAAAATTCCACGACCCCCCCCCAAAAAAAAAAAAATTCCAAAACCAATCACCGATGAACCATGACATGATCAATGTAAAAAGCATAAAACCTAATGCTTTTTTCAGTTTTAGGGGGGGGGGGGATGACCCACCTCCCCCAACCGACCGTGCTTTTGAATTTACTTGGTAAATTTTGCTTCAGCAAAAACTTAATTTACATACCTACAACTGTAATCATTGTTCTGCATTTACATTTAAGAGCAATAGTTTACATCCAACATTAGCAATTTACGTCCGATACCAAGCTAATAATTTTTAAATAATTTTTTTCTTTATAATATCATTTGACAACTGAAATATGCTTCAATCTTATAATAATTCGTATACTTAAGAGTTAAGCTGTTTTTAAAATGAAAATGTAAGCCAATTCACAGAATTTAAGTGAACCATCAATTTTACTATTTGTGTGCTTACGTCCGACACCAATTCTAAATTTTTTTAAATTTATACTTTAGGACTATTTTGGAAAACTAACATGATTTTTCATTCATTGGGATGAATTAATTATCTTATAAATAAATTTAATCATTTTTGATCAGTTTGTATTTGGTAAATGGAATTAAAACTGATAAATTTTTTTTCATATTTTACGTCCGACACCATGAAATTGCCCAGCTGCCAAATTTAAGTAAAAATGTTACTTTCATTTTAATTAATGGTTCGCGTTTTAATTTTTTATTACTCTTATACAGGTATTTGATGAATTTATAACGCCAATGTTGTGCAATGATCAAAATATGAAAATAGGATCAACCCTAACGTTTTTAATACTTTGTACTTTGCTGTCAATGTCGAGGTTTTAGGCAAAAGTGTTGCTGAAAAATTAGTAAGATGCAGTTCATTCAAAAACTATTTGAAAATTCGCAATTGGTTTCCCTCTCGACGAGACAAAAGTGGCAAAAGAGCGTGGGAAATAAAGGGAAACACCAGATTAAATGCAAACGAATCTGATTCCACAGTTCGATGTGAAAATGAAACTGTACCATTTGTCAAAATATGAATACCTCATTTGCGAAATGTATGAAACTTAGAACAGTGCAAGAAGTACATTTGTGCCGAGAAGTAACGGGAAATAAAACCAACATTTTCAAGCACAAATATACAGATTTCTGTGTACACATGTTTCGGGGTTATTGGGAGCCCTTTTTCATTCAAAGTTGTGAGCTTTTGGATGTAAAGACATCCGGGGAAGCCAACCAGATGTCTTTACATCCAAAAGCTCAAAATTTCGAATTGAAAATTGGATTCCTGGATATTCCGAAGCACGTGCATTCGGTAATCTATTTCTGTGCTTTAAAACGTTGATTATTTCCTGTTAGTACTGTTTTAAACTCATTCAGTAAATTCAGTTGCGTAATTTGCAAAACAACTGTTGGAAAAATAAATAAAAAAATAAATGTTCAGTCTAAACATAGAACAAGATATTTTTTTCCCCATTGAACTTTGAGAATTCACGCCATATTTTGCCTGAGACTATTATACTTAGGGGTTTGACATTTAAAACAATTTCTTGAAGATTAAGTATATTTCTCTTGGCGTTATACAAATTTAAATGTCTAGTATTTCGATTATTACTTTTTGAAAAAATTTAAGTTAACAAAATTAGCGCTTATGTATATGTTATTGATTTACAATCTGGGGTCAAAATGACCCACTCCGTGGTTCTAGGTACACCAGAAGTCTCTCGGTTCTAGTGTTGTTAAACTTTTGAAGTGGTTCATTTCAACGAAATCGACCAAAGAGCATAAATCAGTCTTTAAAACCACTTAAAAATTTCTTTGAATTATGATTTTATACAAACTGCACTTAATATTTCTATTTCAAGAAAAACTTGAAAATTTATACTTAAGGGAAAATAAATATCACGATTAAACATTCTTTCAGTTCAATGCTAGAAATTTAATTTTTATACGCATCTAGAACTTTGAGCAGCAAGTTAAATTTGTGTTCTTTCCGTAAAAAGGAATTTCAAATTAATTGCTTGCCAACGGCAAGACATTACAGAACTTGGTATTTATGATTTATTTACCCATTGAAATTAAGTAGAACATTTAAAATTTCGACTTCTGGCTAGAAAAATTTCCGGGAGAAAACACGAGATAACTAAACAAAACTATGAAATACTCAGAAATAATGTTTTCTTTTCAATCTGCAATTCAGATTACTTTGAAATTTTCGCACTTTCTTAGAATAGGATTTTATTTTCGTGGCATAAGTGTAAATAAATACAATATGAAAACTAAACTGATATTAAGTGCATTAAAAGAACTTTATTGAAGTATAACAGACACAGAAAGTGAATATTAAAGCACAAATTGAATATTATAAATATAATTAAACTTTTAACATCAGATGGTTTAAAACAATTCAAAACCTCAGAAAATATCCTTCAAATCTACGGTCAACATGGCCTTAAGTCAACATCCGTTTAACGAATCACGCGAAGTTTACACAGTGGTATTGTGCATGTACAATAAAAACATTTAAGGCCAGATAACACCAATAATAACGCTTCTGATGTGCATATGAATTTAAAAAGTTGAGAGTTCCTTCTAATGCATTTTTCTTTTAAAAATAATATTCATAAAATGAGGAAGTTAAGTGCATAATTTAAAATTTAAAGTTCAGAAAGTTACTCTGTGCAGAAAACTGACGATTGAAGAGCAAAAACTTTACCTTCAGGGATTTTGAAGACTTCCTTCGTAAAGAGCCGATGTAGCCGGTACTGAGACCTCCGCAGTCCAAATTTGGAAAACAGTTGGGATGCTTCGGAATTTGAGCTAATGAGCTTTGTAACTATTCCCTCTTGCCGTTGGGTTTCACTTAAACTGTTCATTAAGCCATATACTAAGGAATATGCAGTTTCGTAATCGTCAGCATACACAGGGGCTATTAACCAATGCCCTTGCATGCTTCGTTTTATGCATGCGTATCCTGTTGTTTCGAAACGTCCGTCGCTGAAGCGTCGAAGAGCCATCAAGGTTAAAGTCCCTTCCTCTTTAATGGTTGATTGTACAATAGAGGTACGGTCGTACTGATGAATCGAAGAGTCATAACGAATGATATATTGCACTAATGGACCTTCAGGATCTATCATAACTGCTAATGGAGCGGGATCGGAACATGTTGCAGAATCATGTGGCATAATTGGCGTCAACGTCGAATATAAGTCCACAGTCCATTCGGCGTTCAGTACAAACCCTGCTTTTTCTTTGTAAAACGGAAGCATTTTGTCAGCAGTGCTTAAACTTATATTCCGGTTTCCTAAACGAGCAATTGCAGAGTCCCATAAAATTCTACCTAACCCTATTCCTCTGTGCTGCTGCTTGACTACGTACATTCCGATATAACCATGATTCTCTGAAAGAGCTATACCACAGCAGCAGCCAGCAATTTGTCCGTCGTCTGTGTTTTCAGCAACGAAAATTCCTCTTGGGTCGACATCAAACCATGTTCGAATTTCCGGATCTAGTCCCATTTCCCGGCCTTCAGAACGAGGTAGGTTTATTAGTTCAGGAATGTCTCCATATCTGAGATTGCGAATCAAGAAACGTGCCATTAATTTCAGAAATGGTCGAGGGTTTCGAAAAAAAATGTTAGGAACAACTTTAAAATCAAATACTTGAAAACGTTAAAAAGCTGGGCGTTTTAGGAAGGACAAGGAGCACTGCAAAATTAAAAACAGAGGCTTAAAGACACTGTCCTCAACCTACGGCGCACCGAGAGCTCCCACCAACGACCAAGAGTTGCAGCAGCAGACAGAAATAAATAACTTCTTGATGATGCAGGTTTGAGCATTATGGGATGTCAAGCTTAATTTGCATAATTTTCTCTATTCGTAAAGCTCATTTTGATTCATTAAACATAAATAATAATACAAAATTTTGAATCTTTTTGCGATAATATTTCTAGAATTTAATTTTTGTACATAAAATAAAACTCTACAATAATTACTTCATTTCAGAAAATATCATAAATAATTCAAGAGAGGCAAGTTAAACGTCCATCTTAGAGTTAGCTGCAGTCTTCCAAAAAGAAATCTTTTTTTTTTGTGTTTACAGTTGTTTGAATACGGTTTCATCATTTTCCCCTTTTGTTTAATTTTAACTGGATTTCAAGGCTGCGTTCGGAAATAATCCACCGGTTACACCGTGTGGTTAGTTCAGTGTAGTTATGACGTATCTGGAATTTCTCTAGGAAGCCTGGTAGAACAGTTATGTTTCCGAATGCTCGTGATTTCACCGCGGTAGTTCTAGTTCAGCAGCAAACGACGAGATTGGAAAGTCACGTGCGTTACGATCAAAACATGAAACACGACCGGATTGGCCAACACACACTTTATGACGTTTGTGATCTTGCTAACCGCTTCCTGACTGCGGTGCGACAGGTTGCTACCAAGTCGACCGCCAGAAAACGACCGCAGCGTTTTCGAACGTGGCTGAGTGGCGTCACCGGTTCCACCGCAAGCGTTTCCGAACGCCTGCGATGGCACCGAGGTGACCGATCCTTGTTTCCAAATGCACCCCAATTGTCTTGTTATGCGAAGTTGATGTTTTAGTTTTAGAGTGGCATTAAATTTTATAAGGGGGTCGTAGGTTCGATTCCCACCGATGTGCTGGGTGGTATCACCTTCTCTTCGTCATGTTACTCTTCCTTGTGTAAAGGCCCCTATAACTCTACCCTGTGTATTTGTCCGGAGAGAAGGCGCTTTGATCGCAGTTCTCTATTGCAAGTAAAGCTGCTCAGCTTCTTCTGTAATAGTAGCCAGTGCCGATTCTAGCAGGCAGAGACGCCCCAAATTTAAATTTTCGGGAGGACAAAAATCTTCAATTTGCAGAATGGAACTCTAAATTTCACCGAATGATGATAATTTTGCCAAATCATCCGACAAAATTTGCCAAATAAGGACATTTTTGGAATGTCACAGTGACTTCCCATCGAGGCACCCCTGCTAGCAGGTGTGCACCGCACGCGAGCGGCCAAAGCAGTAGGCGGCCGCAGGTCGCATGTAGTTTTATCAATGCAGAAAATTTCTTTTTACTAATTTCTCAAAGTAAAACTTATAATAAGTGGAATGTATATGTATATGCTGAATTTCATTGTGCATTAATGTTTATTGTTTGCGCCCCTTATTTTTACATTAGCACAGGCGTATACTGGAAAAAAAATAGAAGGAACGAAGTAAGATAATTAACTTAGTTTTAGTTCCTTTCTCCACGGTCCGGATCTATAAATTTTAGGCCTCCCTGCAAAAAAAAAAAAAAAAAAAAAAAAAAAAAAAAACAATAGGGTCCCTAACCGCAAACTAGACTTCCACCGCGTATAACGAATTTTTTTAAATTTGATTTCTGTTTGATTTTAACTGCTTCAATATTTCTACTTAAAGTCTGACTTTTTTTTAAATATTTTTATTTATTATTAGAGGATGGTTAAAATTAAACTGATAGTACTCAGAAACTTTTAGCTCCACCTCTACTGGACAGATTCGAATGAAACTGCTAATACAATATTATGCAGGTCATGTAGACGAGATTTTGGCAAAAAAAAAAAAAAAACGTAATTTGTTTGAAAATTTTTTTCTTGACTGAATTAGTACTGGAATTATGACAACACCTTAACTAATAGTGAAGATGCTGTCAAAACCTTTTCGTATATTCAATTTTCTGCTATCACAATGTTTTGTACATATTAAATAACTGAAATAAAATCACTAACTACTAATAGATTCGTTTTTTATTATTCGTAGTACAATATTTAGAATAGCGTATGATTTCTCTTCAAAAACTGCAATTATCTAGCAAAATTTTTTAGCAAATGTATACTAAAAATTCAAAAATGAGTTTTTTTTACGCTCAAATAAAAGTTAAAAGATCTGAGAAAAAATAACTGGATTGTATCTGACTTACATGATTTTTAAGAAATGAGAATGAAAGGAAGAGTTCTTGGGCTATTCTGCCGTAAGTTTCTAAATACGAGACTTAAAACCATATTCGGCGACGTTTGGTAAATGGGGGTATGGTCTGCTCACAAGAATTTTTTTTCGAAGTTGCAGCTTTAAAAGCGTAATTTAAGAGTATGTTAGGATAAAAGAGGGGAAATTATATGTATTTTCTTCAGATTTGTTTCGAAATCAACATCGTAAAGACGGGACTTTAGGCTATTTTCTGCAGTAATTTTAGGTGAAGGTATTGGGACCTACCACCGGAAATGTTTCGATAAAAAACAACTATGAACACATTTTAGGCTAACACTGATGACGTTAGGATTACGGACAGGGTGAGGTGGCTTTGTTCCTAGAATTTGATTCTATGTTGAAGTTTTAAAAACGAAATGCTAGGCTATGTGGTAGGGTAAGAGAGAGCGTTCAAAACCCCTTCCAATCGAAATTGAGGCTATAAAATCGCAATTTTAAGCTGATGTTACCGAAAAGGATGTGAGATTCAGGTTGTAAGTTGTACCCTCCTACATTATAATCCTACCTTTGGCAACTTTGGGCTACGGAGAAGGAGGGCGATTTTGCACCGGAGTTTATTTTAAGTCCAAAAAACGGTCATTTTAGACTGTTTGGTCCTGAAAACCGCAATTTAAGGGTCCCTTTGTTCTCACCAAGAGTTCCATCATGACTCTCTTAGATCTGCTTTTGAATTTGCCACCCGAAGTACAGAGTCCTCGCCTGGACTCCCGGTTAATCCATTATTGCATGTCACTGCACTAGATAATACTTTTTTTTTCATTTTGACATGATGAAATTTGCCGCCCCTAAAATCGGCCGCCCTAGGCGGCGACAAGGGCTTTATTACGAAATAGACCAACTAGGTCATAGCCTAGTCCCCCCCCCCCGAAATGGCTAAAATTGTTTGAGCCTATTGCGAAAATTGTAAGTAACTGCAAGGGGGATCCTGAAAAAGTGTTTGGCCTAGGGCCTCCGGATATCTTAATCGGGTCCTGGCCCAGGTTGCCTACCCCAGGAGCCACGCCTGCCTCTGAGCCAAATAAAAGCACCGTTTCCTTGTGCAGTACAATTCCCTCTTCCAGGTATTACATCACTTAAAGCAGAAATCAGAACATGACGTCACGATAAAATATCATCATTCTTCTCCCGACCAGCAAACTGCATAAAATATCGGGCCTTGACCTTGCGTCGGGCAGGTAAACGCGTTTAAAACTGGTTTCGAAGACAGCGTCTGCGCAGATCACACCGAAACTAAACCGTAAACAGTTAGAAAACTTGGGATGGTTCAGTTTTATTCGGAAAGTCAACGTCATTGGAATGAATAAAGTCTGATAGACGTTAAGTCATGTTATTACGGAGGAGTCCACGTGCTTCCGGACACTTATTGGAGCTTTGTGTAGTTTTAGTTTTGTTTTCTGTTTCTGTGAGCTACAAACTTAATGTTCCTAGTATTCTGCTGGACTACAACAGAGATCTGCCATCAAATTTTACGATTAAAGTTACTGGTGCGGATTCTGGAGACTGTTTTGACTGGTAAGTCTCATAATTTATGTAATACGTTTAAAATGCTAATTTATTGATAAATATATTTTGATGCACTTAAAAAAAACATTATGATATGCGTAGCATGCTAATTCATTAATAAGTATACTTTAATGCACTTTTTTACATATGTTTTATAATATACGTAAAATGAAAATTCATTAATAAGTATATTTAAAAATACTTTTGATGCTTCAATAGCATTGGAAAGAATTTTAGAATAAAAGACTGAAATTTTGACAGTATGATTAAACAGTGGAAGCCGGTTAATTGAATCAACCGCTTTTATGAATCAAATGGTCAAAAACAGAACAAAGTCCAGCTTTATTGAATTAGCCGCTTTATTGAATCAGCCGCTTTACGGAATCAAACAGTTTAGAACAAATGTGATTCATGTAAGCGGCGGCCACTGTATTGGAATTTCCGATTGTTAATTAGAGCTAATCCTCTCCTTCTCCCTTTTTTGGAGAAGATTTTTTCATGCGAAAAGGTGGGCATAACAATTTTCCAAAGCGTTAAGTTTAGTTTTACATGTAATCCAAATTTAATGTAAGACTATTAATTTATGTGTTTTATATTTCTCTTTCAAATAATTTGTTCTTTAGTCGGTAAAGGACCTTAAAAGCATTAGCCCCCGTGAATTCAGGCGAATGCTTTCAAAAATGATTTCAAATGAAGAATTTGTTTTGTGAAATTCAAAGCTGCTACTTAATTTAGTATTCATAATATTGTTTGGCTTGAATAATTATCTAAAAGTCACAAAAGTTAAAATCGCTTTTGAAGAATTTATTACAGTTTTATAATAACATCTCATTTTTCTGAAAAAAAATAATGTTGTCAGGTTCAATTATAGCCATGAGCAATATATATATATATATATATATATATATATATATATATATATATATATATATATATATATCTTGATACCAATTAAAAAGCGAATTATTTTAAGTGAATAAGCAAGATTTAATTTAAAGTTTTTAAATCCAGTAAAATACTACACATTTTATGCCATAATGTAACCTTTGACAATTGGTCAGAAAATGAGATCTTTCTCACTAAAGATGTACGATAAATTTAAATTGTGGAGCTATTTTTTATTACTTAGTATAGAAAATTGTTTCTCAAAAATGTATAACGAAATACTGGAAATTTTGAGTCTAGTGCAATTTTTATTATTTTTTAAGAAGTGGAATTGCTCCTAATAAATAAATAAATAAATAAATTCGATAACTTTTTTAAACTAATGCAAACTATTATTATTAATTCACAAATAAGGTTGTTGCAAATCCGTAAAGGAGTACTATAAATTTAAATTGTAATACAATTTTTTCTTATACATAGGAAGTGAAATAGCTTATAAAAATTTAACGCAGTTTTAAATCAAATATTTAGTTAAAAATATGTCGAATAAAAACATGTTTTGAACTAAAGTGATATCTTGGTTATGATATTTTAATTAAAAATGCATATACAATTAGTTTTCAGAGTAAAAGTAAAATAAGTGACCAACAAGCATCGGGATAGGCGGTTGACAAAACTTACTGTTAGAGACAGATATTATGCGGTTTATTCAAAATCAAATGAACCGGGTCATTGATATTTCAGTTTGTAATAAACTTGGTGTACTTTCGTAGTATATTTCGTATATTTCATAGTTTGGTGTGTGATCGTAGTATATTTCATTTTTGTATATTTCATAGTTTGGTGTATGGTCGTAGTATATTTCGTTTTCTGTATATGTCATAGTTTGGTATATGTTTCATAGTCTGTAATGAAGTAGAATACGAAAAATTCAATTTTCAAAAATGTGTAATTTGCATTGTTTTTCATTTTATCAAACTTTACTGTGACCCACTCCTCAAATTTTCATTTAAAATCTACAATAAAAAAGGTCGAATATTATTTGACATCTCATTTGAAATTTCTGGTTAGAAGATTCAAAATGATATAGGGGAATGTGGGGATAAGTGAAAAAGCGGGGAAGAATGAAATGGTAAAATGGTAAAATATTTTCAGTTTGCCTCACCACCTATTTTAACTTATTTCATGTATCGATAGTTCATTCCAGTCGAAAATTAAATAATTCTGAACTCTAAGAAAAATAATATAAGTCATTTTCAAAATTTGATACACATATTTTGTGGTTTATAAAAAAAAAAAATGTTTGTTATTATGAAATTATGAAATTTTTGTTTTCAACATTTTAAGTATTAAAAAAAATGTTTAACAATTCAATGAAAAGTATCTTATTAGAAAAATATTTTTTTTTACACTTTACCCCATACAAAAAAAAATATATATATATATAAAATGAAATAAATAAATAAATAAATAAATAAAAAGCCAATTTTTCATTTTTTTGAAGGTACAAGTTCAATTACTATTCGAGAAAAAATATTTGTAGCTGAGTTAATCGACCGCAGATGACAAAAACTCTGAAAATAATATATGATGGAAAAGATTTTTAAACTAAATTTCTGAGGATTGTATTTACAGTTTGATTAATTATGTGAATTTCATTCCGTGTTGAAGCAACCGGACTTCTAATCAATATATCATCTAATTTTGAACTGCTTTGCCTATATATCACTAGTTGCGATAACTGCTAATTCTTTCTTGGCTTCACTGAAATTTTCGTAATGCATTTGTTAGATCACATTAAAGAACATAATTTACCTGCAAAAAAAATGTCTCAATTATAATTTTAAAATGTCCGAGAATTAAAGAAAAAATTATCAAAAACTGAAAAAAAAAGTGTCCTACATTATTTGCTCTAACTGCTGACCCCCTTAAGTTCTTTTTTCTTACAGTGGAAATTTTAGGGATGTATTCATAAAAACATTTTAAAAACAAGATTTTTTTTCAAATCTTTCAAAAAGCAATATCTCAAAAATCTTGAACACGAAACTTTGAAAAAAAAAAAGAAAAGAAATCTAGGTATACGGGATTTTCAACGTCCTTCCATGTCACATCGACCAAAAAAAAAAAAAAAAAAAAAAAAAAAAAAAATCTCAACTTGACTCTCTCAAATTTTAATGAAACTTTCAGAAATATTCCTCTATGACATCCTTAATGAATCCACAGATTAAAGAAATCTTTTGTTCATAATTGATGAGTAACTAAGTTTTGAATTTCGTTAAAAACACTTTTTTGTATTTGCCGGCTGTGCTTTTGAAATGCTGTAACTGAAATTCTGCGGAAACTAGAGTTTTGTAACAGTTCATTTCAAAGAGAAAAGCATGTACTTTCACGTAATATGTAGCTTGAATACGTTCCGCAAAATGATTTTCTTCACAAAATTGTAAAACTATGAAATTCAAAAAGTTTTTTAACATTGTTTTTGAAAATGTTGCAACCAAATTTACTTTTTAAAAATTTATTTTGAAGAATGCATTCAAAAAGTTTTGGAGCGTGACCATGATGAAATCAGTAGTTACACAGCGATTAATTTTAACAGAAACACATTTTGCAATTTTCGCTAAAAAAATTTAGAAATGAAAAATAAACAATATGTTTAAAGAGATCGAAATTGTTGTAGATAACTCATCGTTTAATGTGCTTTAATTAATGCAGCATAAATAAAGTGCGAAGTTATGATAGAAGCAGCAATTTTAGAAAAGAAAATTACTCTGTCAAACTACCAGCACATAAACATTTTTCATTTCGCATCAAAAATTATATTTGTTTTAAAAACTTTCAAAAACCACTATGACATAATTTTTTAACTGCGTATCATCTTTTGGGGGGAAAAATACGAGTCGTGCACATTTTAGAGTCTCTAAAGTTTCTCACACACAAAGCAAGCAGAAAAAAAAATCTTAACTTGAACTTCTCAAATTTTTATGAAACTTTTAAAAATCTTACTCTTTAACTAAGAATGCATAGTTAAAAAAAAATCGTTTATAGTAAATGAGTAATTAAGTTTGGAATTTCCTTAAAAACACTTTTTGTTTTTTTAACTTGCCGGCTGTTATTTTAAAATGCTATAATTAAAACTCTATGGAAGTTACAGAGTTGCGTAACAGCTCATTTTAAAGAGAATAGCATGTACTTTAATATGATATGTAACTTTATATAACGCAGAAAAATTGTTTTACAAAATTGAAATTTAAAAGTTCAAAAAGTTTTTCAACATTATTTTTTGAAAATTTTGCAAAAAATTTACTTTTTAAAATGTATTTCGAAAAATTTTCAAGTGGAACCTTGGTGAAATCAGTAAATAATGTAAAGAGGAACGTATTTTACAATTTTTGTTAAAGAAATCAAAGAAATTTAACAAAAAAAAAAAAAAAAAAAAACCGAAGTTGTTGTACATAACTTATGCTTTTAATGTGTTTTAATTAAGATAGCATAAATGAAAAACTAAGTTATGATAGGATCAACAATTAAAAAAAAAAGAAAAGAAAATAATATTTTCAAACTACTAGCATATAAATTGATGGAATTTTTCATTTTATCTGTATTAATTTTTGCAAGTTGTAAAATTTGGTAAAAAATCTCATTTGCCTGAAAAATTCATATTTGAGTTAAAATAGTTTTAAAATAAGCAATTAAATGTACTAAAAACTTAATAAAAATAAAAGTTAGTACGAATAAACATTCATAAGCAAGTTCCCTCACATATTCCAACATCACAACAAAACATAATTGTTTACTACCTCAAGTTTTAAACACTGCTCTGTTCATTTTTCGTATAGCTTTTCAGATAGCAAAACCAGCGTAAGTGACCACAGAGTATTAAAATTGTGGGTTTTTCGAAAATTTTTATACGAAAAATGTTTCAATTATTATTTTCCGTGTGTTTTGCAAATCTTTCTCTGTATTCAAATGGAATGTAATCAATTTTTATAGTTTATTCGCAAAATTTAAAAATTTTATTAATAGTTAATATTGCAATTTAAACTGATCTTTTATACTAAGTTATTCAAAATAAGTTCAAAGATGAGAAAAAGCTGAAGCAAGTGCTGAAAAAATATTTATATGCACTGCTATAATCCATTTAAAAAGCAGAAAAAATAAAGGGCATTAAAAAAATAATGATAAAAATTGAAAAAAAGAAAGTATATCGAAAACCACCTATTTTTATGTTATTTTTTTTTAGAATCATAAAATTCTTTTTATGTTCTTTAATCCGGGTTAAGTAAACTATACTGGTTGAATCTCTTTGAATTTTGCAACATTTATATACAACTATTTGCGACAGCTGCTAATTTTATTATGGGTTCACTCAAGTTTTTATGATAATTTTCTTCGATTACATTATAAAAAAAAATGTCTCAAATAGGATTTTAAAAAGTTCCGGAGTTAAAAAACACTTTTAGTAGCATTTGTAAAATGTGTTCTATATTATTTGCTGCAACTGCTGATCCCTTCAAAGTCCTACTCTGAAACTTTTAGGATGCATTCATTAAAACAAATCGTCAATCACCAACAGGCGACCATTTCAATGAAAATGGCTACCAAGAAGAATAAATTCCCAGTCGCCAAAAGTGGCGACTTTGTGTTTCTTTATTTGAAAAAAAAAAAAAAAAAAAAAAAAAATCTTGCTAAGAAACACGCTTCCAATCATATTGCAGAGACATATGAGGTAGTGAGAAGCAAAGAGATGTAAGTGACGAAATTAAAAATTTTGATATAACCAGTGCAAATGATAGGAGAACCTCTCTTCTGCTTTGGGGCAAAAAATAGTAGGGGAATATGGGGGCAAAGTGAAATGGTGAAATATTTACTCTGATTTTAGCACCACTTATCTGATAATGTTTTTTGTAATTTATTCCAGTCAGTACAAAAAATACCACCAAAGATTAAAGCATATGATAATACAGGCAATTTTCAAAAATTGATAGTCATTTTGTAATATTTTGTTGCAAGTCAAAAATTATTTTTGTTACTATAAAATGATAAAGTTCTTGGTTTTAACATTTTAAATATTAATTGAGACTTTCTAATACTCTGTAAAATATTTATTTAGTTTGTATTAAGCTTGTTTCTATTTCAAATATTTTCCACAATAAGTCAAGTACATGCGGGGCAAAGTGAAATAGTTTATTTTGTTTACTTGCTCATTCATTTACTAAATCACTTACGTATTCATTTAGTAATTCATTCATTTACATTCCTCCATTTAGTAATTCACTGATTTATTCATTCATTCACTAATTTTCTTATTCATTCACTCTTTTACTTGTTCATTTATTTTTCTTCATACATTAATTAATTAACTAATTTAATTTTTAGTTTATTGTTTCAATATGTTTTCAATTACTCATTAAGCCTTTCATTTGATCAAAAATATTTTATACAATTGAATAGAAAATATTTCATTAGAAAAACATTTCATTTTTCACTTTGCCCCATGGGAAAAAAAAGTGAAAATTTTCTACTTTTTTTTTTTTTTGAAGGCGCAAATTTACTGCCAAAAATTAAAAATACTGTTTTAATGTAAGTTTTTTCATAAAATAGAATGTTCTTTCTTTATGTACCATAATTTTCAAAATGAATTTCCAATTTGTTCATTTTGAAAAAGCTCAGCAGTATTAACCATTTCACTTTGCCCCACATTATCTTGGTTTTGTACAGAGAAACTTTTTTTTTCCATCGTTCATTTTAGATCAAATATTTTCATTAAAAGTTACAAAATCAAACGATACCTGACGTTTTTAGAACCATTCTTATTTAAACATGGTCCATTTTTATGGACATTGATCGGAATTTTTCCCTAAGCTATAATTCGAACATTCCTTTACCTCGAAGTTTTCATTCGGTCCCAAATTCTTAAGAAGATTGTAGGAACTTCCCATGACTCGAATATTTCACCTGGTCCCTTAAGCTTCGAGTTATCGAGGTTGAACCATACTTTTCACGGGGGTGGCGGGGGGGGGGGTGTAGTTGAGAAATTTAAGTAATTGCTGAATGTTAAATACAGCGTTTCGCAACCATTTAGCATTTGCGATCCAATTTTTCTCTTAATCTTCATCTCGCCCCTCTCATTAAATAACAACATGAGCATTTTCACGGTAAAGCTACACTGTGACCCTAACAAAAAAATCTGCATGAAAATTATTTAGGGGCTGTCCACAAATGATGTTACGTTTTGAGGAAGGAGGTTGGTTCGCTAAATTTTGACAATTTGTGACAAGAGGGAGGGAGGGGATAACAAGCAAGTGGAACATCACGCAATTTTCGGAAGAATATGTTTGAAAAATATCGTGGCGTGTGAAATGGAGGGAAAATGAGAAGGGGGTAAGTGTGACACTTTATAACGGGGGGGGGGGGGGGGCGGGGGTCAAAATGTTGAATAAAGTGTGACATCATTTACGGTCAGCCCCTTAAATTTCGTTTCTCAAAATTAATTATGGACTTTTCGTAGTTTTCTCGAAAATAGTAATGTTTTAGTTCAAAGAGCTTGATTTCACAGATTCGTGCGTTCCCTCTCGAGATTTATCGTGTCTGCTTTTAGATCTATAGCAACCTGTGATGAAGATAATCCACACAGAAGCAATTCTAGCCCAACAGGTTAGGAATCGCTTTGACAAAATGAAAAACATGAGGCAAAAATTTAATCAAACCTATAATGTTAAAGGGAAATTTATTTTACAAGAAAAGCAATTCCAGAACGGCGCTCGGGTGTTCCGCATCAGTGCGC
The DNA here is from genome assembly GCF_026930045.1 of Uloborus diversus. Classification (NCBI taxonomy): domain Eukaryota; kingdom Metazoa; phylum Arthropoda; class Arachnida; order Araneae; family Uloboridae; genus Uloborus; species Uloborus diversus. The sequence continues at coordinate 88,896,279 of NC_072740.1, read as the reverse complement.
ACTCCTGCCTTTTATTATTTGCTACTTTTCGTTAAAAAAACTTGGCGAGCGCCGGATGTTTTGTTTCAGAGTTTGTGAAGAAGTAATGGTCTGTTGACAAGAATTTTGTTGCAGATTGCGCAACGCGGGCTAGTTTCTCATGGCTCCCCAGTAAAATAAAAACCCCATGTGTAAAAAACCAGTGCTCTTTTTGCTTTTGCTCTTTTTTTCCCCACCACATTCACTATTATTTTATTTTGTTTTAATTCAGGGGAGGGAGAGTTAATAACAACTTTCAGAATCATAAAACTGAGTTGTTTTGAACTAAAGCTGACTGATCCGTCTCTAGCCATCAGTTAATAGTAAGTTACTGTATATGAAAGGTATTTACAGGCGAATAGTTTCTTCAAACAAAATTATAGTTGTACATTACTAACAGAGATATAAATCACAAGGTTTACTAACGTCTTTTCAAGCGTCTGTTATTGCGACTATATGCTTTTTTAAACAACGGCTTTTACTATATACGTGTTTAAATTACTATAGGGTCATTTCACAGTATTTCAGACAAAGGAAGAGTCCGTAACATGACTTCTTTTGCCATAACTTTTTAGTTTACAGTTTGATTAGCACATTATTTTATTTTGAGTATGTCCTACCAACACACTAACTCAAATTAAAATAATTTGCTAATCAAATAGTAAATTAAATAGTTATGGCAAAAAAGTGTCATGTTATGGACTCACATTTGCTCGAAATTCTGTTAAATGGCCCTATAAATAAAATTTTATTTAAAGGAGTACATTTGCTCATTCACCTGTGCGAATTAAAAATAAATGTGTAATTAAATTATAACTATTGTACTCGGGCGCTAATATTGGCTTTCTTTTGCGGGGGGTGGGGGGGGGGGGGAGATGCACCTGTAATAAACACAAAGTCCCGAGTTCCAGTCGGCAGATTTTCAAGGAATAGAAAATCGCTAACATCCAGGTTGTTTGTTTACGGTCAGTGAGCTTTTGGATGTAAAGACATTATTATTTTGCATTGAAAAAGGGGTTCCTTGAAACCCCGAAAAACGTGTCTGCAGAAACACATGTCTTTTGTTCACATGTGCTCTTTCCCCCTATTTCTTTCTTTCTTTCTTTTTTTTTTTTTTTGTTTTAGTTATCTTAAAGAATACTGAACATTTTTGTGAAAATACAGCGATAAAAAAAGTTTTTTGTTTACTAATGAATTGGAATTTCAGCATAATGTTTTCATTGTAGTTTCTTCCTTGTAGTCAAATTTACCTACATGTCCCGAAAATTTAACGTTTTCTTATGAACGTAATCAGTTTAATGAAGCATATTAATTTATGTTTATTTTTACGGTCAGTGATCTTACACAGCTCCTTAGATTTTAATTTGAACAACCATTCATTTATTTGTGTTTTTTTTTCTTTCAACTTTTCCTCTCTTTCTAGGATCATCAAACATTTCACCATTTCTTCAGCGCATGAGAAATGGGAAATGGTACGAAACAATGCTCAATGTGCCGTTTTACCATGGTACAAGAGTTTATCTCCGTTTGAATCTACGCGCTTGCTTCGTTCTGAAATTGATTTCTTAACATTATCAACATGGCTTAGATCGATTATTTTTCTTTAAAAAAAAAATAGTCACCAAAGTATTTTTTAGTCCTCCGGGTAATCTGGCGTCCGGGCTTGGTCGAACCCTGCTTTCAGCTGGATCCGACAAATCCAGGACGACTAAAAATAACGCCTTGTCGACTAGTTCTTTCAAAATAAGTCTTTCAGGTATCATGTTACACTGAATTTTTCGATAAATTCGAAGAAATAATTTGTCTGATGCTTAATTTTTTTAGGCACCTGTCGCCTATGACTTACAATTGTTGTTTGTTTCTCGTCGTAAGTCATAACATTCCTTTAAATTGGAGAACCACCATTCGCTAAGAGTAAAATCATATTCATAAGGACTTAATGTGATTTTCTTTTAAGTCATTAAAAACTTATTTTTTAATTTAAACCATAGTGTAGTTATTTTCTCCCTTTGTATTGAAGAAATTCAATTTTCTTAAATGCTCTCTGTTTGGTGCGTAAAAATATTCATATGCTAATTGGCGGTTTTCCCGGTGGGAGGGGGGGGGGGGCGACCTGTCGATCTTTCTATTATAGAGTGTAATAAATACTTATATCACATCAATTTACATAAAATACGCTACATATATTAAACCAATTTATACAAAACTTCACACACTATTTACGTTGCCATTTAATACTACGTGGGACAGGTAAAGAGCAGTAACTGCAAACTTTTTTTTTTTTTTTTTTGCATTTTTGTCATCTATTGTACGTTGGCTTTACTTTTCAAGCATGCTTATTTAGTTTCCGCTGAAAAAATGTCTAATTCCATCATTTCCTATTATTAGCATCGGATCTAAAACGCGTTTCTTTAAATATCCCCAAAAACTCATTTCTGCACATACTGTCATTTACCTGCCCACGATAGAGTAGTGCCAACACAAAAAACTCCGTACCCCATATCGGAAAGTATAAGCTGCCGTGCGCAGGTAAACGGCAGTATCTACAGAAATGAGTTCTCGAGATATTCGAAGGAACGCTGTTTAGATACAATGCTAAAGATGGGAAAATGTTGGAATTAGACATTTTTTCGTGCTTTTTTTTTCAGCGAAAAGCAAATAAGCAAGCTTGTACAATAAAGCTAATGTACAATAGATGACAAAAATGCAAAAATAAATAAATAAATAAAAATGAAAAAGTTGCAGTTACTGCCCTTAACTTGTTCACTGCAGTATGGTCCTTAGATGGTTAATTACGTTGTTCTTGTAAACTACGCATCAAAGGAAAAATAACATTAGCGGAGCGACTTATAGGGATATCTGGAAGTTAGTTTAATTAAAATTAGTTAAAAAAATATGTTCAAAGAAAACATAAAGAAAATTAGAAAGCATGTGCTTTACATAACAAGGCAAAGAAAAAAAAACTATTTTTGAAAACGGCTTATCAATATTGGCGAGAGAGCTTATAAAATGGTACAAAAACAACAAAAAATGTGCCTGAATAGCCTAATTGTGCACGAATAAAAAGGAGGGAAAAGAAGAAATAAATTTCTTCGAGCAAAACATTTATATTTGAACTCAAATAATGTATCGATTTATCTCAAATATTATTAGAAAATTTTTCTATTTCAGGCGCTCAGAAGATGAAAGCTTTATTAAAGTCAGCCCTCTCTACGATGGTCCAGATGGAAATTGCTCCCAAAAAGCAATTATTTCCTCGATATTTGAAGCCGGCGGGAGGAAGGTTACAAGAGTCTCTGCTTTTCATAAGAGTAAGTTCGTTTAATGAATTTTTTCTTGCAAAATTTAATCAAAGAAACGCATTAGTTCACAACAGTACGTGGTTTAAGTAGCGCTAGACGATGCTTATATTTATTTTAAGAATAATACTTTTATTACGAGAAATCTAATTTTGACAATGAATAGAGAGCATTTTTACAGCTTTTTAAAAGCTAATTAAAAAGTTAAACATCATTAAGAAGAAAATATATTAGAAAATATACAGGGAAGTTTCAAAATGGTATTTGATGCACACTAATTTTTGCGGCCATAAGTAAATAGTACCGAAGCAATAAGTGTCCAATCCACGGAAAAAATGCCAGTTTGTCTTGTATATGACAGCTAATATATTTGATTAAACATTAAAAATATGTAAAGGCAATGAACATAATTTTTTCTTCAGAAATTACACATAGGCATGTGATTTCTCAAGCAGCAAAATTTTGTTCATCACTATTTTAAATTAATATTTTTAATGCAATATATTAGTTGTTACGTGCGAGACAAAATCTCCAGTTTTCCGTAGAAGTGCCAAAAGAAGGAAAACACGAATGTAAGACTCAAGCTTAAAATATTGGGCATGTGAGTTGCAAATGTTTTTCCTAAGGCAAAATTTAACAATACTAATTGCGCCCTCAGAGATATTGCTAAAACGTTTTCCATGGCGCTAAAATACTCCTTGGCATATTTAGAGGCGTGAAATTCCTTTTAGAGGAGCGAAAAATTCAAAACTAGTGAAGACTTTATTATTGATCAATCCCATAAAAAAATTAGCTTACCAAGATTAAAATGGAAGATGGTACGAAGAGAAGAAAGACGTTCCAGTTTAATTTTTACCACTTGGAGCATTTGGCCTTTTGTATTTAAAAAAAATAGCAAAACATTATTTTTAAATTATTTTTTTTTCACGATGCTCAATTTTAATTAAAATTTTGAGTTTGGCGAGAAGTGTTGCTACAAGCTTGGAGTTTGACTTAGATTCTCAGTGGCATACTCAAGTTCAGGGGTCTCCAACCTTTTTTACTCAAGGGCCGCATTGTAAATTTTTGAAGGCGAGGCGCGCCAATAATCCAGCAATTTGGTTCAAATGGTTTTGTCAGTGCCCCTCCCCCCTACACCCACAACTTTTTTTTTCTTTGAATAAGCGCTCAGTAGTAGGGGCGCCAGCATTCACGTTAAAGAAAGGCAAGCCAAGGTCCAACAATATGGCGGGCCAACAGGTGTCCCTTCTCCCCCTTTGTGCACGCCCCTGACGACATGTTAAGAAACGTAGGCCGGTTGTTCGAACTGAGGATACGTTAACAACATCTTAGTCATGCGTATTAGAACAAGAGGCCGAATCTGGTGGCCGAAATAAAAAGTCTGATTCTGGTACAGCTCCTCAAAATGTCTTTATGTTGTGTAGTCCAAGGCTGCCAAGAGCCTAAGTGGGTCCCATGTCAATTTGGTCTCCGAGCTAAACGAAGGTATACACAATCAGTTTAGGAGCCAGGGCCGACTCTAGTAGTTCTGCCGCCCTAGGCAATATTGACAAGTGCCGCCCCCGACCCCATTGAATAATATTAATAATAATATAAAATGATAATATATTTTTAAAATACAAAGTAGTAATAGTAAATAGTAAAGTGCTTAAAACTGAAGTGGGTTTCTAGTTAAATTCCAAAATGGGTTTTGCATGTCCAAGCACTGGTACACTCTTATTTTTTTCTTTTTTTTAGCATTGAAGCAGTGATTCTTATGGCGCTGAAACAGATATTCATACTTAAGGAAAAAAAATGTTTTAATTTCGAAATTTGCCGCCCCTGAAATCTGCCGCCCTAGGCGGCCACCGAGGTCGCCTAATCCCGGGAGCCGGGCTTGTTAGAAGCTTAAGAAGTTCTACACCAACAGTACTCAATATGCTGCCCATAAATCACTGGTCACCCACTGGATCTTCTAAATGTAAAATATGATTATGTAAAAAAAATACTCCAAAATTAAACAATGAGCTAAATTTTATGTAATATACACTCAAAAATAAAACTCACTTGAAAATTTAATATTTCTAATAATAACTAAATTACAGAAGGAAGTGTGATGGTAAGAGATTTTTTTTCCATCTACCCCATGATTCCATTTACCCCAATTGACCATACTTAGTTATAACAAATCCTTCATGGTATGTTACGTTCTGTGGCTATAGTTACAAATTTGAGTTCGAAGAGTTTCGACCGTTTGTAAAAATCAACCATAAAACTTCTAAAACGTATTTCTGATTTCGTACTGGGAGCGCCGGACCCATAGTTTCCGACTAGGGCCCATTTCCTCTCGTCGGCCCAGTCTTAACTCGCCAATAGTTCAGGTTCAAAAGTCATCTCAACTATTGTGGTAGTACATAGTTTGTTTCCATCTACCCTATGTTTATAATTTCCCCAATTGACCGTACTTAGTTTTAATAAATCCTTCTTTGTATAATATATTTTGTTTCCTTGGGTACAAATTTGCGCCCAAAGAGTTTTGATCGTTTTTAAAAATTTGACAAATTGGTCTACATTTCAGTCGTGCAGTGTAAAATTCACAAGTAAAAACAAAGTAGAATATAGGGCATTTTATTGGTGCAATATGACAAATAAAAGGAAACTGCTTATTAACTCAGTTGTAGTATCAATTTAGATAGCTGTAAATCAAGATTTTCTATGGTGGATAACTTGATTTATGTTTCATAAATACTTAGTTTTAACAAATTCTTCTTTGCATTGTCAACATTTCAGTCGTGCAGTGTAAAATTCAAAATTCACAAGTAAAAACACAGTAGCAGCTGTGGCATTTTATTGGTGCAATATGACAAAGGAAAGGAAACTGCTTATTAATTCAGCTGTAGTATCAATTTAGATAGCTGTAAAATATCAATTTTTCTATAATAACTTCATTTATTTTTCAGAAAACTTGGATGAGCTTGTTTGTGAAGTAATTACAGATGTCATATCAACTATTTCAATTGATTCAACTAGTAATGAATTATCAGTCGGCGGACCTCCACTTATGTTGAAAATATCTGCAAGAAACAAAGATGGTGAGTGTGAATAGTAGCATCAAATAATTAAAAATTTGTTTTGAGTTTAACTCCTTCAGTTGCATCCTGCGACTGAATTAGGTCTGCAAAAGCAAAAATACAAAGTGGTCAACAAAAAAAAAAAAAAAAAAAAAAAACCGTATATAAACTGGTTATTTTAAATTAAGGAAAAATCGCGAAAATGACGATTGCTCAGAAAGTTACATGCATAGTTTTATTACACTTACCTACAATATACAGTACATAGGTACAAAATAAAATAAAAAATAAATTACCAGATAATAATAGCAGTACAGAAAATAGCACATGCATAAAATGAACAAATTGAAGGTGTCAGTTTGCTACAGGAAAAGTACCTTCAATATGGAATATGATTCCCTCTAGAAGCAATAAAGCACATACAACGATTTGCGATGCTGTCAATTATGCGGTCTATCAGTTCCATAGGAAGCGAGAGCCATAGCTCTTGCAAAGCAGTTACAAGCGTGGCAAGGGTGTGAAGGGGCAGATTCAGAGCAGCTAGACCATAGAGTAGGAATTAGTTCATGGAGAGAGCAAATCCAAATCATTGGCTTAGCAAAAGGTGACCCAAAGACTCCAAGTCACGTGACTCAGCAACGACGAATCGTTGACACCTGAGCGTGAAACTAGCGGAAGAAACCTGAATTCTTCCACAATGCTTTGCTTTAAAATCTATCACGTGACTTGGGGTCATAGCTTCACGAATAAAATCTTCACTCCCTCCATTTTATCTCTTCTCATTGAGCTAGACACCTTCCTAAATTATCCCAAACGCGCTCGATTGTGTGTGGATCGAGCTGGCCACTCCATGCGCAGAATTGTTGCTTATTGAATATTATCATCTACGATGCTACTTGCCTTGTGTGGTCTTGCGTTCTTCCCCTCGGAAAGACATAGAGGACTGTGCGTCCACCCAACCAGATGCCACCCCAATTTATTAATATATAATAATGAATACTAGTACCGTTTAGGATATTTTTCATATTTCTTTATTTTTGCTTTTTTAGTGTTTAAATGTTGATATATTAACATAATTAAAGTCAATCATTGCAAGTCTTTGAGATTATTTGGTAGGATTAAAAGACATTTTTATTTCATTTTATCAGTAGCCTCAGAGAGGGATGGTGTTCAGGTCCAAACTACTAGCTTGAAGCTCAAAATTAGTTCCAACAAAATATAAGTGCCTATAAAATTAATTCCTGTAATGAAACTGTTCATTAGTTCTCTCTTCGGTTTAAACTTCAGTTTAAAGGTTTTTCTTTTCTCTTCTGTTTGGACGATGCTTTTCGTCGTCTAACCAATTTTATGTATATTTATGTCTATGTAAAAATTATATTATGACTGCTTCTGCATTTACAATTAGTCTAGTTGCACTTCTTGGATTAAATATTCGCTGGCAGGAAAGAGAAAAAATATGAACTAGCAAGTAAAACTACCCAAGTGTCACACGCCGATTTGGAATAAAACTTTGCACGTGAACACTTAAAAGTATTGAACACGTGCTTTTCTCTCATCGGAAATCAAAAATTTTAACGGGGTAAATTTTACCCCTTAATAATGGATAATTGAGATACTAGTCGGTACAATATATTCTTTTATTTAAAATTTTAATTACAAAAAGTCAAGTAATTATTGAAAATTTCAAAAAAAAAAAAAAAAGATTGGAAATTTAAAAAAAAAAAAAAAAAAAAAACTCGCCATTTCTGATTTCAATAAAGTTTGGCATGAAGTACGCTTATGACAAGATAATTAATTATGCCAATTTTTAGAATTCTATTTTGAAAAATTTGCAAAAATTATACCTGTAAAAAAAAATCAAAATATGCGAAAAAAAGTAAAAGTGTGTTCTTACAAATGACTGTAATTTTTCTTCTTATAATAGAAGAACTGAAATAAACTTAAGTTTGTTAGTCATTCACTTTGACGGGGTAGGATAGCGAAGAATGGTTTACCCCTATTAATAGTATTTTGAGAAAAATCCTGGGACACATCAACTTTAGTTTGTTTAGCTTTTTCGAATTTTCTATCAGTATTTAAATTTTTGTTATTGAAATTTAAAATAAAAGAAAATATTGTATCCTCTAACATCCCAATTATCCAATATTTAGGAGTAAATTTTACTCTGTTGAAAGTGTTTAAAAAAAAAAATCTCGATTAAAAAAATACGCACTCAATATTTTCAATGTTCTATCGATATGCGAAGTTTTATTCCGATCAGCGTATGACACTTGGGAAGGTTTACTTGTAAGTTACAACTGCGATGTTTGAGTTATCATTGCTAACTATACAGGGTGTTCCGGTTTAACCTGCAAAACCTCTATTTTCGCAACCGTTTGTCCTAGATGCATACTTTCAATTGCAAAAATGTTCAAAATCAGATGCAGAGTTAAAATATTGAAAGTTTGAAGCAAAAATAAAAATGAGTCAAAAAATACAAAATTTAACTTTTTATACAGGCATTAGGTTAACTTATATTTAGAGAAATAATCCCCATTGAAAAATTATTCCAACAGAAGAAAATTTGACATTAGTGCGACCAATATTCACCGAGCTATGAAACGCAGCGTTTTGAGACTTACACCACTTTACACTCGCCATCAATAACACCTTTTGGGGGAAAATATAGCAGTTAACAAGGGTTTGAAACTATATGTGTGCATGTAGTGTGATTTTTCAAATTTTTCGAGGTTTTGTAGTGTGTTTTTGCGTATCATGGGATAACATTTGCATTTTTTTTTTTTTTGAACAACAATGAAAAATATAAATCCTTTTTTTTTCGACAACCTATCATTCTTCTGAAAGGACGATAAGTTCCAATCTCATCTTCTATATGGCCCCTCAAAACTTCGAACTCTAATATCTCCTTGAGTTTTGGTCAGACAAATTTTGAGTATTTTGTGTTAGTAAAATTTTTCAATGGATTTTTTTTCCCTAAATATAAGTTAAGGGACCTAGGGCCCGTATAAAAAGTTAAATTTTGTATTTTTTTACCCATTTTTATTTTTGCTTTAAACTTTCAATACCTAAACTCTGCATCTAAATTTTGAACATTTTTGCAATAGGAAGTATGCATCTAAGACTACCGGTTGCGAAAATAGAAGTTTTTGCAGGTTAAAGCGGAACACCCTGTATATGATATCCGTGAAAACAGAAACTTATTTCATCAGAATAAGATTGTTTTTTGCATAGCTTATTTTTGTCCCGTTTTTTCTCTAGTTTTTTCCGATAGTTTACAAAACGGAAGAAAATTCATCCGAAAATCTTACGAAAGGAAAAATCGATGAATTCGCAAAAACGCTTACTCAATACACTTGTTCGTGTTTCACTTCCATTTTCATTCCTATTTTCTTAAAAAAGCTTTTAAGAGCTAATCAATGAGAATGATTTTTTGTCCACTAAAATAAATCTTTTGCAATCCGCAGCAAAAACGTAGATCCACTATAAGATCGAAGTAATTGCAATTTATGATGCAGACGCATTCTTCTTTTTCTCACATCTTCTTCTGTACTTCCAAACTTATCCAGCAGTTAATAGTTTTATAAATATTTATGAGAGAATTTGCTCCAGTGCGGAATTTCTCACCGAGTTAAATTTTTTTGCTATATCTAGCGCCATATCGCAGGCCTCTGAGAATTGAGTGAAAGGAATTTATTTCCATCACTGAGAAAATTTTTGCTTCCTTTATCCTCGATCAATTCTGGAATTTTTATAAAATTTTGAAGGACGTCAATGTAATATTGACATTTGTTTGGCTTGTTTTTGTTCTTAGAGTAATTCAACTTCATATTACGAAACTATGAGCTATTTTTTCGAGTTTTAGTTGAGATTTATAAATTTGGAGACATCATGCATGCGTTATATGACACGTAAATAACGCATACTTTAATAAATAGGAAGTTTGAACCAATCGAATGTTGGTAATTTGATAGCTAGTTATTGTTCATAAACAGCTGAAAGTCAAAATTAAAGCAAAAGTGAGGGAGAAAAACATAAAGAAAACTTCATTTAAGGCTCGTAACTAATATTGCTCCAACTTGTGCAAAAAGATATTACCCGTATGTTCAGTTTTCACAGGCCTTTTTTTTTTTTTTTATGGACATTAGAATAAATTTTTACTTTATCATTTTTACATTTTTAACACTTGTCCGACAGGTTTTTTTTTTTTTTTTTTGGCGGAGGGTAGGGAAAGCGCACATTTAATTTTTTATACCGTTGAAGAGATATTTTTCCTGATAAAGGACTAAAAGCAGATTTTCTTTTTTGTTCTTCTAGTTTGTACACATAAGTTTATTAGGGAAAAAATAGATTGCCACTAGAGACGTTTCTCTTAAGACTTTTTCCGTACATAAACTGATCAAAATAGCAGGTTTTTAACCAAGATTTGGCCCCTGATCTCTAGTTAGACTTAACTTAAATCGTTTCTTATTATAAACAAATAAAAGTTCATTTTTTTAGCTTTAGAATAAGTTGCATTTGATTTTCCTAGAAATTAAACGAATAAAGCTTTTAGAAAAGGGGCCAAAAATGACAAGCTTCACTCATTTGGAGCAAACAAATGATTACATCTCGGGAACAAATTGTTTTCAAGAAATAAAAAAATATTTTTGTAGTACAGATATGATCTACATAACTTCAAGAAAAAAAAAGTTTGGCTTCAAAATTTGTTTTATATGGATTGACTTTTTTTAGAAGAATAACTTAAAGGTCACTTTAAAAAACCAGATTCCTCATAGAAAAAAGTTGTGAACTCCACATGGTTAGTAGTTGGACGTTAACACTATGATTACAACAAATGGAGAAATCTGCCGGCCTTTTAAAATATTTAATGCACACTATTTAAGTCAGAAAATAGAGATTTTATGTTATTTACATTTTACGTAATTTGGCTCTTATTATCTCCCTTTCACATTAATTGAAAATAATGTTTGTCACTTTGTAAAGGCTATAAAAGCTCCAACATTATTATTTTTAGAGGAAATATTTCAATAATGAAGTTTTCCCCCCTAATGTTGCAATGAAGCGTATATTTCTTCGTTTACCAGTGCAAGCCATTTCGTGGAATCCATAGAGTATGAAACAGAAATTTGAAGCCTTACGTGTTGTAATAACCACGTCTATACCAGAGAATGTATCGTGAAAAGCAGGGAGAAACATACTTCAAAAATATTGGTTGCCAAGCAACAACTTGAAGAACATCTATGACACGAATTGCTTGAAGATCACGTTTTTGTCCAGCGGGCCGTAAAATAAAATTTTGTGTGCTACTTCTGATTTTAGATTTATCTTTCCTATGCTTGAGTTTGACTCTTCGTATAATGCGTAACTCTGAATAGGCCCGGAGATGTTCTAAAACGTATTAAGTTGCAGCGATGCAGGTTTGAATATTTCAATTGAAAATGAACCAACTGAGAAATAAAATTTTTGATCCAAGATTTGTTGTCAAAATGTGTATTTTTTCTTCAAAAAGCGAGGCTAGATGACTTTAAGATGTACTTACCCATATTTGAAACCCCAACAGAAGATTTTGTGAGTTTGGGTCATGTGATCAGTATTAAGGAACAGAAAGAAAGTTTTGAAAGAAAAGTAAGCATGGAATTGTGTTGCTATTTCTAGTTTGCTCTCAACTTTCTCTTTGGAACATGGGTAATATTTGACTTTTAGAAATGAATTCTGAATTACGTAATACAATTTTTTCAGATAGCTGCTGATTTGTTATACATATTATTTTTTTTAAATATTTATCGTTTGAAATAAAATGCCTGAAACGCATTTTTACCGATGTTAAATTTTCATACTTCATCATCATTAGGGTTCGACCGATGGCAATTTTTGGCCGATGGGCCGATGCCGATGGTTCAAAGAATGCCGATGGCCGAAGTCGATTGCCGAAAGGAAGCATTTTCCTGAGGACGACCGAAATTTACAGTGGGTGGCCAAATTATTAAGGACACTTTTCAAATTTTCGTATTTTCTAGTTTAGGCCCACTTTTTGAAAAAAATAAATCATGAACAACAATTTTATTTTTATTCTGCTTTGCTGCCTGTATCATTATCATTGTTTTTTTTAGAAGTGGCAACACTACCAGTCTGCGTCATTTTACAAATATGTGATCGTAGGGTTATATTAAGCATTCTAGAAATATTTTTACGAAATTTTTGGTGTCTGCTATAATTAATACTTAAGTGACACTCATTAGAGAAGCAATTTTGCTACAGTTTGCGATTAAATTTAAATATTTGATTTTTTTTTTTTTTGCTCTATGTTGTCAAAACGTTTTTCAAGAATGGGCAAGACTTCAGACGCGTCCCATAGACAACGCAGGGAAATAAAAGAATTACTACTCCCTTCCTTACATTTATAGAAAGCTATTGCAAATTTAACAAAATTCTAACGCAGTAGTTGCACGTATCAAACAATTCAATTGACCAAAACAAGTCACTGAGAGCAAAAAGCGTAAGCAAATGTGGTAAAAAACGCATTACTACTCCTTATACCGACCGCAGAACCATGAATGTGTGCATTTCGAACATTTTACCCTCTCTACGAAACAGTCTTGAAGGAATAGCTAAAATAAACTTTTGTCAACCAAAATGCTAAAAGCGACGCAAATTTAAAATATTCAAGATAAACGGCTATTAATTTAATCGTTGAATCTAAACGAGCACTGAGCAATGTTTAAAAATAAGTTGCTAAACTTGAAAAATACACGGGCTCATGTGCAGAAAAAAAAGGCATTTGCCTTGAATGCAATATTCAAAAGTTTTATCAAAAACTGCAGGTAAAGATAAGAGTAGATCTAGTTTTTGTATTATATTTTCTTTCTTTTTCAAGACGTGAAATTGCTTGGTAGAGCTTCTTTTGTTTTACATATCCCTCGATGCTGAATATTTGTTGTTAATACAAAGAAGAAATTACGATTGATTAAAATTTTTCTGATTTCCACTGGAGCGGCGGGGACATGAAATACGCATGTAGATAGACACGATAAAAATAAAACCCACCGTTTGGCGTCTCATAATTACAGGGTTCCACTCACCGGTCTCTGGACGACGAAATTTATTTCAAATCTTTACTGTTCCCGGATCAAAAGGAAAAAAAAAAGGGGGGGGGGATAGTACTCTGTTCTCGGGAAATTTCGGCAGAACAATGACAATAGAGCGTTACTGGTTATTCTGGTTACTCTCCGCCTACGTTATAATGTTCTCTAGTTCCAAGAAATCAAATCATTCTAATGGCGTTGTTTTATTCTTTACCAAAAAGAAGTGTCGATGACTTTTCCAGGAATCCGAAAAATAAAAGGAGGTGAAGGGAAATTGTTATTCAGAAGCTCATCAACTTTGAATGTAAACACCTGTGCAAAAATTGAAGCTGCAGCAAAAAAGCAATTTTTTACTCTTTGATTTTGCTTGGAAGTTAATAGTTTTTGAGATATAACAGAAGAATTAAAAAAAAAATTATAATCTAAAATCTAGGTTGATGACGTGTTTCCTTGGCGTCGCGTCGTCTTGGAATTCCTAAAATAGCTATGGGGGGCAATCACGGATTAAAAGAAGGAGAGGTGGGGGAGATCGCTACCCCGAAATGAATTAATAAAACCGGCAGCAGAACTTCTTTCAGAAATCTGCGACGTAGATTAAAAAACCCAAAAATAGTCTGCAAAATGAACTGACATTAGATCAATTTATTGTAAAATTCAATTCAGCACCGAACACTGTTTAAAAATAAGAAGTTAAAATCAAGAGCCACTAGAACATGCTAACAGTGCATTATATTCCAGAAAAAACGTACAAATCTTCGCTGGCTGAAATTTTAGATTACTTTTAATTAAAAAAACTTCTTTTTTTTTTTTGCCCTATCTACGAAAGATTCTGCAGACTTTCTCAAGAATCGACGTACGTCACAGCATCACACTGTTTCTGCAAAAGCTGTAAAAACATTGTTACTTTTCAAAGCTAGGGGTTACAAATGACCCCACTGATCACACTAAATGACGGGTCTGCTTACATATTATGAGGAGAAAAAAGTTAACAGCATGAAATTAATTGTAAATTCAACATTTGTACAGAAAAAGGGTGGTCAGGGGGTTTCCCCCTGAAAATTCCAAAATTGTAGTTCTAAAAATGCAATTTTAGACTTGCTTTGGCGATGTGAAGAAGGAAAGTTCAAGGGCCCATTGAATTTCGAAAACGCAATTTTAGGAGATCTCTGATAATGATAAAAGAAGGGTTTCTAGGGCTCCTGAAATATTACAAATATTTTGCTCTTAAAAACGCAATTGTAGTCCACCTTTGATGACTATAGTCTGTGAGAGGAAGGTTCAAAAATCCACTTTAGAATTTTCGAAATCGAAGTTTCAAAAAAGTAATTGGAACCGTTTTTCCGTGATGTTAGAAGGAGGAACGGTTCCTGACAGTTACTCGTAAATTTTTCGACATCAAAGTGATTATGAGCAATCACGCGATTATGAGCAATTTTTTAGTAAAGTAAGAGAAGACTTCTGGGACTTTTTCGGCAGCCTCTCGATACTAAACTTTTAAAAACGCAATTTTAAACGACCGTGGATGATGCTAACGAAAGAGGGGTTTCGAGGCTCCCCCGGAGTTGAGAGTTCACTGTCGTCAGCGATGGATGTGACACCGCGAAAGCGTCACAAAGATTGTTACTCTTTCCGAACATGTACGTCAAAGACTTATAAAGAGTTAACGAAGATAGTAGGCTTTAGTATTGCAACTGTGAGCCGTATTATAAAACAAAATAGAGAAACAACATCCATAACTCCAAATCGGAGAGAAAAATGTAGCCGAAAATTGAAAATAATACTAAGAGATGACTCTTTTCTACTTATGCAAAGTAAAAAAGACCCTCGAAAGACTACTGCAACACTTAATAGATATTTTAAAGATCATGGAATAAATATGAGCTCATCTACTGTTCGAAGGTGTCTTGTTGCAGCCAATCAAGATAGCACCGACCCAACGAATGAAGAAAAAACGCTTCTTAGCCGTTGAAATATAAGAATTGGACTGTTGAAAATTAGACGAAATTAGTATTTAGCGACGAAAGTCATTTCTTTGTCCATGACCAACAAACTGAACAGATGCGGAGGTCTCCAGGCGAAAAAAAAATCGTGATTGCCACATTAACCAATTTGTAAAACACCCTTCTGAAGATGTTGGAATTAATTCTTTGTAGCCTGTTGAGGGTATGATGCGTTATAAGAATTATATTACTAATTCTAAGAAAAAAAGGTTTTACCAGAGTTGAAAAGATGACACCAAGATGGAACGGAGATTTTCCAGCAGGATTTAGTCCCTTGCTATACGTTCAAAACGGTCAAGAAATTAGTCTCTAAGAACCAAATTGGACATTATTGGAATGGCCTGGGAACTGCCCTCATATTAACCCAATCAATTATCCTTGGGTTAAACGCGAGAATTACCTATTGCAAAAGGACTGTTCAACTATGAAGAAGCTGATCGCTGGGCTAATTCATGTCAGGTTCAAGAAAACAAATATCACAAATGATTGTAAAAAATTTGTGGATTCCATGCTGAATTGTGTCCAACTGTTAATAAAGAGTCATGGTGATCATATTATGTAGTAAAAACTTTTGATATTATATAAATTTAAATAAAATACCATTTCTTCTTAGTTTTCTAATTTTTCGAGTTTGTTTCAATTAACTTGCAAAAGGTTGTACTATGTTTATTTTAATTATTTGTTAAAAGTTTATTAATTTTGTTTTAATAGGTCAAACTGCATGTTCTGCTAAAAATAAAATGATCTGGTGTCACAGTAAATACATGTTTCAAAACAGTTATATTTAATTTTTTGATAGTATCGAGGACTGTTGTTATGATGTTTAGCTCGTAAAATCTAATTTTTGCTAAAAAAAATGGCTATTGACTCCAAAAGGGTTGTCAATTCGTGACATAGGCTCTAAATTGCTGATTCTATACACGCTCTTTACGTTACTGTGAATTTAATGCATTCAATTTTAAATGCAGTTTCCATCTTAATTGATTTAGAGAAATTATTACATCTCTTTCCAGGAAATGTGTTTACTAGCATAAATGGACTTCGAATTACATGGCGAGTTACCAACTCAGAAGAAACTTATGAAAGTGGAATTATCAAGTATTTATTTTCTCTTTATGATTTCATTTTAAGCTAAGAAAATCCGAATTTCTCAACTGTGCAATGACATTTGCAAGTTGTAAATTCACACAGCAATATGTAATGATTTTTATTGTGGTACGTTTTAGCTGAAATTACTTATTCGTCAGTATTTATTTTTTCTCTTTATGTAAAAATAGCTGTACCCGTACTGCTGTGCTCGTGCTACATGGATAAAAAAATGCTTTTTAAGCGCATATAAAGTTCCCTTCCCACTCCAAAATAGAAAAAAAAAACAAAAGAATCCTGTATCGCTTAGTAAATTGTGCAAGTGCATACATAATTTTACCTAAGCTTCAAGCGTTTTCCATGAAGTAATAAAAAAATCCTACTATAATGACGTAAACTGCCTGTCATAACTCCCTCTTTCAAAGAAAAAAGTATCTAATTTAAGTACTTTTTAAAATCCTTCAAAATCTCCGAATCTAAGCGTTAAGAGTTAAATTATAAGATAATAACTTGCAGCTACCCAATCCGAAAGAAACTGTAAATAAAAAAAAAAGCGAAGAAATAACAAGTATGACTAAGAATAGATTTATCGTCTAAAAATATCAATGAATAAAAAAAAAATCAATAAACGTAAAAACTATTTTAAGCATGCAAAAAAAAAAAAAAAAAAAAAAAAAAAAAAAAAAGAGATAAGCGAAAATCTCCCTACCCTAAGAATAAAGAATTCATTTGAAATGCTTTGTACAAATGGAGCAAAATGAAGAATCGAAATAGCATTTCAACGGTGTGCCTTAAAAAAAAAGAGAAAAATATATTAGAGTTGAGCAAACAGCAAAAAAAAAAAAAAAAAAAAAAAAAATCCTTTATTTAAAAAAGGACAATATTCCTCAAAACCCACATGAGTTAAGAGGCTTAGAATGTTCTTTAATAACGTTAAAACAGAAAATTTTAGGTTTCGATTGGATTCTATACAACAATAATGAAAATTTCAAATATAAATTTAAAATAATATTTTTGGCAATCGTCTCTAGGCTGCACGAACTAAAAAAAAAAAGAGACTTTAAGTAACGAAAATATGTATAGAAGGATATTTTTAAATCCCTCATTATCGGACAAGCCTAGAAACAGGTTAAGAGCTTCATTTGTCCCCACTTGAGCAAAAATAGCAACAACGTGGCGTTTATTCAGTTAAATTCACTTCATAGAAAAATAAAAACGAATATCTGGAGCAGCCGACTGAAACTAAACATGCTTATAACTTTTTCCCTGGTCAATTTATTTCAATTATAAATTAAAAAAGAAAAAAATGCAAACGTTTCTAGTTTGCATAAATAAATAAATATACGTTAAATAATGAAAAAATAATCAAAAGGGGAAAATTGTAAGTCTATGAGTATCGGAGAAACCTAAGAACAGTTGAAGAAATTTATTTGTCGACATTTGAGCAAAAATGGCAACGATTCAAATGTCTGATTAAAAATTGATTTTCCCTTACTTAAAATGCTTATAACTTTTTTCCTCGTTAATTAAGAGCATCCGTTCTTTCTCTCCGAAGGTAGAAAATGTTCTAAAAATGTATTTTTCCGCTCTTTCGAATGAAACTAAAATAGGGGAGATACAATAATTATTTCGAGTAGAAAGATTTATTTTTGGGACAAAATATTCAATTTTGAACAGAGGACTATTCATGGATATTTTTTCGAAACGGTCTATAATCCTTCCCAGCACTAACTTAGACAAACTGAAAAAAATCAACGAAATTTGTCCGGTAGTTTCCGAGTTTACACCGAACATAGAAATTTGGAGTTCGTGTTTTATTTATATAAAAGATGTGCTTTTGGAAAATACGTTTTAACTCATTGAATACCTATCTATTTTCATTTATTACTAAGCAGTCTTGATATAGTAAAGAGAAGCAGAGTATGCGCACACAAATTATTGATATCCATTTTTAAATTTTAATATTAAATATCGTCAGTTCAAAGCACATTCCTTTCCTTTCGAAGTGGCAATTATATTTGCAAGACAATGAGTCAAGTATTAGTGAGAGATTTCGTGTTATTAGGAACTTAGAATGACTGATGAAAACTTTAATTCATATTAAAAGATTCAACCCTTTTAAATTTATAGTTGAAACAGCCGTTTCAAGAGAAGATACGCATTGAATTATAAACAGGTCTTAAGAGTAATTTTTTTTTAGTTGGACGACTTGTGGTAGTTGATGCCTTCCATTTTCGTAAACATTTCAGGAAGTGTTAGATGCAGTATGATAAGAAAAAGTAAAGTTACTTTCTTTCAAAAGTCTGTTTATCCCCGAGAGAAGGTTAAAGTTTAAGATCGTGAATGTATGGTGCTAAGTAAATTATCGTTTTGCATCAAAAGCAATGAGTGATCCTTTGCCATTTTTTAAAATGTGAATGCCTCATGATTTTTGGTACATGCTAGCAAAAATAATTTGGCGGTCACTCATGACTTTGAGGGAAAAATTCAATTGAAAATGCTATTTTCTTTCCTTATTTTTTTTTGCATTGTTTGTGATCGGATATCTGCTAAGGCCGAAAGTAACCCTCAGAAATAAGTATAGGATTAACTGTTCACTATAGAAAAGAACAGAAAAACATAAATACCATGGGTAACTCTTGGCTTTAGTAGTGACACGGTCTCAAAGTTAATGATTTTCAAAAAAACTTCAAATATTTTGAGTTGAATTTTAAAAAGAATGGACCCTTTAACCCTTTCCCGGCCATCTCTATCACCATAGGTCGACTAAAACTGTTTTTGTTTAATTTGTAAAATTTTTAAGTTTGGTTAAATTTTCTGGGAAGGTGGAAGGACGTTCGCATCCCTCCCCCCACCTCCCTCCTTCCTATAATGTTACCAATGAGCTTAAAACTGTTTTGGTGTCTATCTTTCCTTCAAGACAAAAACAGAATTTCTCTGTATTGAACTTGTTTTACGCCATATGAATTCACCCTTAAAAAAAAGAAAAAATAAATAAACTTAATGTAGGCAGTTTCAAATTTTAGCGCGCCTATTAGAGACTGGGAGAGGGGAAACCACTGTCTTGTTGCGCTATTGCTTGCCGCTTCCGAACAGGAATCCTGGCTATGCCTATGCAAGCATGTAGTAATGACAGCAAATTTTTTGGTTTGCAAATTTCTTTCCTTTTATCTCCTTATTTAGAAAAAAAAAAGAATATTTGTGTCTCGTCCATCGAAGTTTGTCGGATGAAAAAAAGGGGGGGGGGGGCACCACGGATCAGTGGAATCTGTATAAGAAATTCTTTTAAATATGTAGTCCAGAAAATGAACTTGAGGGGACTCATTCATTTATTTTGCAATAAAGAGGATTTAACTCAAGCAATTTTTCGATGTTTCACCTTTTTTATTAAATCGGCTTTTTATGTCATCGAATCATTCGCCTAATGATTCTGTTGAGAAAAAAAAATCCTTTTTAATATATAGTTCAGTTGTAAAATTTCGGATTGAGCAGTCAAGTTGAAAAATGACTTCCGAAATGAAACTTTTTGCTTTGTGATTGAGGCTAAGATTCAGTTCCACTTGTGGCGGTGGTTTGAGAAGCGAGAATGTAGGAGTGTGGAAACCATGATGACAAAGCAAAAAATTCTCGGATGAACCGCTGATATTCTGATGAGTCAGACGAAGATTTTTTATTTTGTCTTTTCCTTTTCATAGGGTCTGACAAAGGTTTCTTTAAGAATAGATGCTATCAGACAGTGGCCTTATGAATTTTTATTTATTGCTCGTGGTTTTGTCCTAAAGCGTTGATGAGTGATGTCAATGCCAAACATTTAAATGAAATGTTTCGCGGCGATATTTATCGTTTGAGAAGAGGTCGTTTCCGGTTACATAAGGGCAAGGCTGCCAACCTTGGAGAAACAATTTGAGGAGCATCTGTGGTGATTTTGAGGAGCGTTCTGAAATTTTGCGGAGCAACTCTGTATATTTTGTAGAAAGATTAAAAAAAAAAAAAAAAGAAAACCACTTATTTGAAATTATTAAAACAGCTCCCTCCACCTCCTCCCTCGAATGCAGGGAAAAAAAAATAAATAAATAAAAATTCAGTTATTTCGTCCCAACTGAAAATTTGTCAAATTATAGTTAACATAATAACTCGAAGGAAAAAAAAACCAGTTGACGTAACATGGTGGATTATGCATCAGCTGGTAGGTCGAACACGTTAAAAATAAATAAAAATTTAATGATTTCTTCTCAGCCAAAAATTAACCTTATGACAGCTTATATGCAACTGTGAATAAATACATAAGTCGGCTATTTTTACCCCAGATCGTCAGCTCATACATTAAAAGTTATGACGCAGGAGTTAAGCGGGAGCATCTAAGATTATTAGAATGCATCAGTTGATGAGTTTTCCCTCGACTTACTGCCAACAGATGTTTTTTTTATTAGTAAGAGAAGTATAGAAGTATATTAACAATTAGCTTACAAATTTTCGTCTGAGAGGAAGTGACACATGTTAAACTAATTTCGTTATTTCTAAAGATTGAAGAACACGTGCTAGCATATCATACAATAGTGGTCTCCAACCTACTGCCCGCGGGCCACATTCGTCCCGTGAATGGATTTGGTCCGACCAGCGGGAAGCTTACAAACCCGATGACCGGCCGTTAGCTGATAATATATTTTCTTTTTGCATTTTTTAGACAAAACTGAGCCCAAAAAAATCTCAAAACCATCACTATTGATCGCTTAAATAAGAAAATTTCGTGGATGTAAGACGAGGAGCAGGGGGTACCACTAACTTCACCAGGGGTTCCCAACCTTTCAGGCTATGCTCCCCCCTGTGAACAATGATGTGAATTCCCCCCCCCCCCCAACGTACATTACCATAATCGGGATTAGAAACTAACGCTGATTATTAAACGAACACGTGGTTAAGTTTGTGCACATAATTTAATACAACATATATTTTGTGCATATTACTCTTACAGCAGCAATTAAAGAATAAAAAAACTTAACTAATTAATTTGAAGTAATATAGGATCCGGTGAGGTTGGCTTATAATTACAGTGACTTTCATAATATTAATGGGAGGGCTGCCACTGCTTGTCCTGGGAAAGTTTTTGAGCATTAGATTGTAACACCTGAGTAACTTTCAATGCCTTGCGCTATATTTTGACTAAATGTATGATAGCACTGAAAATGTAGATTCATAAGGATGCTATAGTAATAAACCTGTGCGCAACTGTCAGTGTGTGTGTTTGCAACCCTATCTCCTCCGGACTGGCAATGTGTGACAGGTCAATATCAGTACTGTTCCATACAGAACATCGAGGGGAAACGGTTTCCCTCTGTCTCAACCCACTAAAACTTAAGAATCTGGATATATAATCCTCAGGATATCCTGACACACTGTAAGTATTAAAATTATCAAATGTCACCCTCCAAAGGAGTCATTGAACCACCACAGGTGTCAAACGGGAGCTGGCGAGCGAAACGAGCAGGGGTAGAGCCCCCTAGCGTGTAATAAAACTGTTCTAAAAATCTCAAACAGTTGATGGTGTCAAAAATATTTTCAGGTAATCACAAATCTGAGCAAAATTTTACTTTTTTAAATATTTACGCATCCCTTCAAATTCTACTACGCCTCCACGTTGATAACTGCTGAACTATAGTTAGAGCGAACAAAACCTGGGGGTCGTAATGTTGTGATTAGAATGTGCGTAGCTTTTACAATGCTGTCAGGTTAGGATTGTCCCATCTTTAGACCATCTTAGCTGAAATATTGTTGGATTGTTGGCCCTCCTCGCCTCCAAAACGTTACAATGTGGTCCTTGAGTTTAAAATGTTGGAGATCCTTGGCATAGAGGGTAAAAAGTACGCTTGGAGGGGGTAAGTTGTACTCATGATCTGGCTGTAAAGGCTCATTTGTACAGAGAATATTTTTCGGAGAAGTAGAAAAGACGGGGAATAAAAGGCGAATAGAATAGTGTTTGTTTTCCTGGAAAACATTTTGTTTCCTGGAGACATTTTGTTCCGCCTTCGTCATGAAGTATCCGACGATTCTATTTCGCTGTTTTAGTGTGAAAGCTTATGATCACTGCATTTTGCTGTTGTAATATTAAATTCTGTTCATAAACTTATCCACATGTTCGTATAATAATGTATAATAATCAGCTTTAGTTTCTAATTCTGATTTTGACAGTGTACGTGGGGTGGGGGGAGGGGGCGTGAATGCTCATCAATGTTCAGAGGGGGGGGGGGGAGGCTGCATAGCCTGAAAGGTTGGGAACCCCTGGTTTAGTTAGTGATACCCTTGGTCTTCGCCGTACACTCACGAAATTTTCTTACTTAAGCGATCAATAGTGGTTTTTGAGATTTTTTGGGCTTAGTTTTCTGTAAAAAGTGCTAAAAGAAAATATATTATCAACTAAATGCAGGTCATTTGGTTTGTAAGCTTCCCGATGGCCGACCAAATCCATTCACGGGAGGAATGTGGCACGCGGGCAGTAGAATGGAGACCACTATTGTATGATATGCTAGCGTGTGTTGCTTCAATCTTTAGAAATAACGAAAATAATTTACTATATGTCACTTCCTCCCTGACGAAAATCCTTAAGCTGATTGTTAATATAATTCTCTAACTAATAAAAAAAAAAAACAGCTGGCAGTACGTCAAGGGAAAACTTCTCAGCTGATGCATTCTAATAGGCGATAGATGCTCCCGCCCCTAACTACTGAGTCATAACTTTCAATGTATCAACTGACGATCTTTCCACCGGGGTATAGCCAGCTGACTTATGTATTTATTCACATTCGCATGAAAGCCGTCATCCGGTTAAATTTTAGCTGAGAGTAAATCATTGAAATTTTTTACATGTTAAACCTACCAGCTGACGCATAATCCACCATGTTACGTCAGCAGACTTTTTTTTCCCATTGAGATATTGTGTTAACTATAATTTGACAAATTCTCAGTAGGTAGGAAATGACTGAATTTTTATTTTTTTTTTCTGCATGCGAGGGAGATTACCGTCAAGTATATTACCCACGGACACGCAGCTGACTTTCACAAAGCATTTTGATACCATTCCCTGATGCGTCTCACCAATTATCGTTCGATAGGAAATAATTGACCAAATTTGCAGCTCGCTCCCGGACTATTAGGTTTCTTGGGGTTTCAAAAGACAAATTGGTGAAGCAACCCAATAAATGAACACATCTAACCAGTGCAAAAACAAAGTTTTCTAGTCATTTGTTAAGTTAAAACAATCGTGAAGGTAAGTTGATGCTGTGTAAGTAATAAAAACTGCTTATTGATTTCAAATTGTCAACGCTTTTTACTCGCTTTGTTATCGTTGGTAATGAGTCATATGATCCACTGCCTTTGCTAACAAAAATATTTTCAAAAATTACGTCTCAAGTAATATCGTTTACTTCTTCTCACGTGTAGTAATAAGGTTTATTATTTATTTATTTATTTATTTAGTTTGGCAATTTCTTTCTAGTTGGATATTCTATTCGGACACGATGAAATTTTGCAATGACTTCACAAATAATTAGAGAGTTACCAGTTACGAAACTTTTGCAATATTTTGTGGCTCTCCTTCATTGTAAATAAATGGTATTCGCTGCAGGTACACGAGTTGGGTTTTTTTTTTTTTTTGATTAGTCATACTTTTATGTAGAGAAAGACGCCATGAGAAAATCTAAATTCCAAAAAATGTACCACAACGAAAAAACAAATTGATAGTCACTGTGGAATAATTTAAATGGTTTTAAAACTATCTAATTCAGTCTTCTATTTTCATTTTGTTTGATTTATTTTATTTTATTTATTTATTTATTTTTTTTAATGTAAGGAATTTTTAACGGTATCTTTTATTTAATACTACGATTACTCACATTTTTTACCGGGTAGAAAATTTATTTTTTGATGATTTCTTCATGTATTACTGAATAACTTTTAAAATATTGCTATTTATTACAGGTTTTTTTTACATCTAATACGAGTGAAAAATCTGAAAAAATAGCCTGAAATTTATGCAAAATTTTAACTTTTAGAAACAGGAAGTGAAGAATTGTAACCCGCAGAAATTCAAACAGAAAAAAATGTAGAACGTTTTAAATAAATAAATAAATATATAACAATAATTGAACAAAAACTTAAAAAACCTGGCAGCATTTTTTGATGGCAGAACTGGAATTTCTCACAAACAAGTTGATTAAGCATTTTTCTTTTTAAAGTACCTTTTTATTTTCAATATTTATTACTTTTTCCTTAATGCTCATGTTTTCTTTTTTCTTATTACATTTCATTGCATTTCTAATAGATTATCTAGTTCAACTAAGCTATATGAAAGTTCAGATGATCTTGAAGCTTGGGACATTCGAGGTATGCTGGGATATTGCGTATTAGCTGAAGCAGTTATCGCTGGTACCGTTACAGTCAAAGCAACTGCTTCTACTTCAAAGTTCACTGTAAGTACGCACGGAATTTGAAAGTTCATAAGAGCATACGGGAAGTATAAGTGTATATGAGTAATTGGGTAAAAAAATAGAGACACAGTAATTCAGATGATAGACTACTTTGAAGTTCTTCTACTAGGGAGAGTCTGATGTTTTGCAATATTAGACATATGAGGCAGAAATAAGCAAAGGGATGTAAGTGGATTTTTTATTTTTTAAGGTTTCGAGTAAAAAAAAAAGGCGTTTAAAGTGCAAATTCTAAATAGGCTTTCTTTGAATTTTTTTCTATATCATGCTGTACAGCAGCACCCACCAGAGCCACTAGTATCATCTCTCGTCCTCAAACAGAGGAGACGTTCTCCTACCATTTGTACTGATTTTCTCCAAATTTTTAATTATAGCCCTAACATCCTTTTGCTTCGTAGTGCCTCATATGTGAATTTTTGCAACGTACTGTTGTTACACTTAAAATACACCGCCAGCTCAGTCATTGAATCCGAGGACTGCAGTTTCGTGCTTTTTGGCACTCATCAGCCCGGAATAGGAATCACATGAGCTGGAGGCGAAAAATCTCTTAAGGGAGCCAAGAGAGCCAAAAAAAACTGGTAGCTAATGCAGAATTAGCAAACCAGATGAGCTACCGCAGCAATGGTGCGGTTCAACTCAAAGATTGATGGCAAAGCTAAGGTATTTTGTAGTAAGTTACAAAATATTTTTAAGGTATTTTGTTGTAACTTACTACAAAATACCTTAGCTTTGCCATCAATCTTTGAGTTGAACCGCACCATTGCTGCGGTCGCTCATCTGGTTTGCTAATTCTGCATTAGCTACCAGTTTGTTTGGCTCTCTTGGTTCCCTTAAGAGATTTTTCACCTCCAGCTCATGTGATTCCTATTCCGGGCTGATGAGTGCTAAAAAGCACGAAACTGCAGTCCTCGGATGGAATGACTGAGCTGGCGGTGTATTTTAAGTACTGTTGTTGCGTATGCGCATGTAGCACAAAAGATAACCAAAAAGAAACCCGATCTTTTGGTTAGTTTCTCTCTCATTACCATTGAGTTCTGGTTTAAGGTACGCGAAGTGAATGTATTAAAAATGAGCAACCAAACTTAATTAATTAGGGAACTTGCTTCATGAGTTCAAATTAGACCATAACGCAGTCGAAGCAACTCGAAACATATGCTGTAGGGAAGTCCCGGTGAATCACACCACTCAAACAAGAAGGTTATTATAATATTGGTGATAATTATTATGATTTTTATGTTTATCAGCATTATAACAATAACAAAATATTAGTGTCGCCTTGGTATTGAAAAACTGGCTGAGAAGTCATTTAAGACGGTAGAACATAATAACTTGTACTGTGAGTGCTATCAGGGGTGCCGTCTCCGAGGGTTCTGTGGCGTTCGTGCAACACCAAAATTTTTGTGGAGGGGCTGGGCACCCCCATCGTAAGCAAGTAGAAGAAAGGAAGGACCCCAATAAAGGGAAAACCATACTTTTTTTCTGACTTCTTAACTAACAAAACATCTCATGAAACCAAATTTGAATGATTTAAAATTTTGGTTTCGTGTATGAAATTATCTAAAATCAAAAGTGGTAAAATTTGATGTTACTTATACTCGTCGAACGAAAGATTTCTCTCACTTTAGACCAAGTAAGGACCTTCAGACTATACTGTTAAAAAAAATTATGAAATTTTACAGTAAACGTCACTGGCAGCCATGTTGCCGGTAACTTTTACCGTAAAATTCTGTTTTACGGTAAAAATTTGCGGTATAGTAAACGAGAGTTAAAAAACACAACATACGAGCAACAGGTTCGATTTCGAGAGCTTCGTATTGGCAGGCGGCTTCTCTGACCACCAGAACAGTGGGGACACATCCAGTCAGGGGAAATACGGTGTCATGTGCCTCGCACAGTAAGTCACGTGGTGTACCAATTGGAGCTGCAATCGTTTATTTCTTTCGGTCCAATTTATTGTAAAAATTTTCTGTATTGTCAAACCATTTTCAGCAGCATTTACCATGAAAGTGTCCTGAATTTTTAACTGTGTAGTGAACTGCAGTGACGAAACATGATTGCTCGTTTTCATATCAACAGACAAAAATTATTGAAATAAAAATGCAATGAATATTTGACAAAGAATTAAGTAACATTTTAATATCTTAATCAAGAAGGAAGAAAATATTTTTGAACCAGTATGTTGAAATATTGACTAAATAAGTGACTAATTTATTCACGGAACGTCAAAAGGAAAAAAAAAAGCTCCAGTTAGAGATAAATATTTAAAAAAATTGCAATTATTTTTTTATAAATCAATAAATATCCATACAAATTTGCAGCAGTACATTTGGTTTTGTTCTACTTATTCAGTTTAACATTACTATGACGATGCAACCGTTACAGTAAGTTACTCATAATTATGCTTTTTTCTTTATCTTTTTTTCCATTTTTTACGTTGTCATAAAACATTCTTGAATCTGTGAAGTATTATGGCACGAAACGCATATTCAGATAGCAATTTTTTGGTTTTCTATGAGTTTTTAAAATGTGTCAAAGACTTTTCGGACAACCTGTATTTCAATGTTCTTATCATACAATCCAGAAAGTATATTCCGTTTAGCAACACAAAAAAAGGAAAGAAAATATTTAGGAAGATAATTTTTATAAAGTAATGTACATGTTTTCCATACTGCTACCACACTTTGTTATGCATGTATCAAGTTGTGGTATGAGTTTGAATGCCCCTGTCGAAGCATGATGCCGCCAAGCGAAGCCCAAGATCGTAGCCTAAGTAGCAACGCGTCCGCCACCTTGGGGCTAAATACCGCTTTCTGAAGTAGTGTGTTTTATTCCTTGATTGTAGATTGACATGGAGTTAATAAGAAATCACAATTAAGAAGCAAAACACGCTACTTCACCAAAGCAGACATAGGAAAAGAAAGCGTCATTTAGCCGCAAGATGGCGGACGTGTCGTTACTTTTCAGTTAAGATCGAATGCTTATATTAGGCCAAGCATACCGCCGCATGCGAAATACGACAGGCAATCTGACTTCTCAATGGGAGGATAAGAAATTGAAAAATTCACAAACAGATTAGTAAATTTTATAGACACAATGCAAGAAATGATTCTATAGCCAAAAGAAGGGGGTTGTGGTCAGTCTTATGTGCAAGAACCTGCTCAGATCTATCTAAACCGGCTACACAAACGTTTCAATCGCCAAGCGACATCGTGTGTTGATAAGGACATTCAAGCACTCGCGCTACTCTACAATAAATGCCTAAACAAGGATAGTAACAAGATCGAAAAATAGTCGGACATATTATTTAATAAAATTTAATTCCTTATTGTTGTATCCTTTTTTTTTGTGTAGCTAAATGGAACTGAATTTCTCGATACTTATTTTGTATCGTAATTAAAAGTGCATAAGCGCATTGATATACTTCGGCGCATAGTCGAGTAATGCAGTCAACTTGCGATAACTCGAAGTCTTATAACTAGAAATTGTCTTTATCTCGAAGTTTTCATTGGGGCCCAATTTCATGAGATGGCTGAGAGAACTTCCCATTTCTCGAACTACTATGACTCGAAGGTTTGAACATATCCCTTAGACTTTTCAGTGGTCAAGAGTTGTCTGTAGTATGGTCGATATACCCCAGGAAAATTTTCGTTGGTAAATACCTGTTTCAACCACGCATCTTTGCAGTTCCGATCATGAGTTGACAAATTTTGTGATTTCAGGCTTGGGGTTGACGGTGAATCTAGTGGTGAAGTGGTGTCTGAACGACTAAGACATGATCGGATCATGTGCAGTAACGATTAGATCCAACATCCATGTTCTAGCCGGGATTTCAAGCCATGCCTCAAGGTGCGATGGCAACATCCCCTACCCTTGGGTGAAAGTTACGTTATTGACTACAGATAATCATTTCGTTTGAATAGGTCATGGATCTATTGAAAGCATTGTGAAAGCTGGGCCCCGAGCCTGTTGCTGATCGTTACATTTGTATTTGTATTTATAAATGAGATTGAGCCGTTGCGATGGTGCTTAAATAGGTTTTATTAGTGTAAAATTTCACTGAAGAGATTTGAGGGAAGACAATTAGATCACTTATCAGTTTGAGCTAAGTCATAGTTGTCTTACGGCATCAGCAAACTTTCTGATCTTTTCCAGTTACAAAAGCAACTGCAACTAATAATTTAGAGATGTATTTATGTTTGAGCAGACTTCCTAGATAAGCATCGTGAGTGAATTTCTGAATTCTGTGGAACACCTTTAACTAAGTTATCCTTTACCGCTTTCTTTTGTGATATCAGTTACAGTTGTGTCACAGCTTTTATATAACTTGTGAAAAATCTTATATTTTGATTTTGATCTGTTTCTTAGATCGGGGGTGTTTCTCCTGTGAATATAATCCAAAAATATCTACATTTTTCTTTTTCAGGGTGTTTCCGGAGGAAGAACAATTAAAGTACTGCCTAGCATCAAGATAAAGCCTGCGCCTCCTATTTATATGCTGAAACATGACGCTTTCAACTTAGAGTTTTTTGATTTTGATAAAGGAAAGCCTACAAGTAATTAGTAACTTTGCAAAAATTTTTGTACAAACGACTTTAAACTGCGCATATTTGTATTCAGTTGAATGTCTTAAAATATTGGAAAAAAGATTCTTATGTACTAATGTACAAAAGACGAATCAAAACTATGAATGCTTTTTATAAAACTTGCTCTAGCCGCATATGTGCAGGGCCGTCGCGAGGTCAAAGAAGGAAGGGAGTGTATGAAATTGATGGCCCCTTAATTATTTCAAACGTATCTCAAACACAAGGAAAGATAATGGGGTTCAGTTTTTATGTTTAAGAAGTCACTTCTATGTCTAAGTATTGACAATATGAACCTACTCCTGAGTATAATATTCATTCCGTGATGTGGGGTGGAGGAGAGGGGGTGTTGAGGTTTTGCACACCCACGGAAAATTTTCAAATTAATAGTCTTAAAAATACATTTCATCTTCATATTTTTCAAAAACTTGTGATTCCACTTTTCCACCCCGTCCCCCCGTAGCGACGCCACTATATATATATATATATATATATATATATATATATATATATATATATATATATATATATATATATATATATATATATATATATATATATATATATATATATATATATATATATATATATATATATATATATATATATATATATATATATATATATATATATATAATGTTTTATTCACAAAGAAAGTTTGTAATGATTTTGATTCTAAAGTATGTGCATATAGCTTTCTTGCAATCTTTCTTTTAGTACATGTCGCTGTTAACACATTCTGGTAGACTGTTTCGTTGAAAATAAAATTCAATGTTTTATCAAAAAATTGGTTAAATAAAAAAATAGCTGCAACCATGATACAATTTTTGCCAATTGGAAAAAATTGCAAAAATAGTCAAAATAATATGCAAAGTAAAGATATTAGAGTTTTTTTCATGGCATTGTCTACGTCACTTTTTTGAAAAACTTTATGAACAGATACTGTACGCCTTAGTTACAGCATAAGTTTATTAAGTTTTCAATATTAGGATATAGAAATGGCAGTCGGAAAATGTGATAATAATGTTTGTGAATATGATAATGAAAGCCAGAAACATGGAAATGATCAACAGCTAAACATAATAAAACTCGAATAAAGTACAATTTTTATTTTACTCTAAGTTCGTTAAAAATTAATTCATTTTCTATCATTAATATATTGAAGCTAAGGATGTACCGATTAATCAGCAGTACCGATTAATCGGATATAATTGGGCAAATTTTGCCGATTAATCAGCGGAAAAAAATATTTTTCAGTATATCTTTAACAAGAAACTATGATAAATGCATTTATGAACAATAAATTAACGTAATTTGCTGCAAACATTATTTTAGAGCTGCAGTATGTAAACGTACAGAGTAAAAACAAATTTAGAAATTTCATAAAACTGAATGAAATATTAAAGACTAGTTCTCACAGCTGAAATTCACCTGATGTTTTTTTCCTCGTAACTGTACACATGATTACATCATACAACTTGTTATTTAAGTTATTAATTTTTGATTAAACAATATATATATATATATATATATATATATATATATATATATATATATAAATATTATTTAATGTAAAAAAATATGTATATTCTTTACTTTTTTAGTTTTTTTACAAACTGATTGCTGAATCAAGATTATTTTTTTCAATTTATTATTTTTATTTTGAATAAATATGCACATATATACAATGTTGCACCATGTTTCATGAGTCAATACTTCTCTCCTTTAGAGTCGTGCTTTTAGACAACCATGTATTTTTTTTTTTATAATGAATAAAACACTTGGATTAAATGGCTACTAATAATTTAAAAATAAATTTAAATTAGAAAATGCTCCTAAATTTGCTTGCTGACCACAGGTTGCCCCAAATATTTTTACATTTTCATGTCTAGTTAACATTCTTAATGACATTATATTCTATAAAGTCATTTTATAACAGCATTAAAAATATAATAACATTTTTCAGGAGAAATGTAATTCGAAAAAATCCTAGATTTCTTTCCTTCCTGCTCTAAATGTTAACTGTATCAAAACAAATCAGATAACTGAAATTCATCTGTAGAATAAAGTGTAAATAAGTTTCATCTAAAAAACAGGCATGAATTAAAAAAAAAAAAGTCTGAAACTCATTACCGTATACCAACAATGTCATTTCTGTGTTTTCAGAACACCATGGTAATGATTGTAAATAGTAAGCGTGCTTCGGGCTACATTTCAGCACTTGATAACTAATACTGGTATTCATTCTTAATTTACAGACAAAGCTCTTTATTGGTTATTTAGAAAATTTAAATCTGTTAAATTCATATTTCAATCAGGGGTGCCCCAAACTTAACTTTTGAGAGAGCGGAAATTCTCAATTTGCCGAGTGGAACTCCAAATTTCGCCGAATGATGATAATTTTGTGAAATATAACTCTAAATTTTCCAGAATGATGATAATTTTGGCGAATCGTCGGACAAAATTTGCGGAATAAGGAAATTTTTGGAAGATCACAATAACCTTCCGTGACTCCATCAGGGCGCCCCAGGATTTCAGTAATAATGAACTTGGTGATTTCATATAATAACTTCTTTGACTCAAACTTTAAAGTAAGAATAATAAAATAAAACTCCTTTCGTACATAAACTAAAGTTGATCTGTCTGTTTGTAAGAACATGTAATCCTGTTCTGCTACCAGTTTGATGATTATGAAAACGCCAATGGGAAGGGGAGACAAAGCTTTCACACCATGGTATGAAACATGGAAGCGAAAATTTCCTAGTTAATTGCTATCTTAACTTTTAAAGTTCTTAAATTCTTGAAATAAATCTTCAAAATAACAAAATCAACACTTTGGCACAAGCTACAGTAGTGACGCTTGCAACTGTTTACTTTTCTACAGATTAAAATTTGATTTGATTTCTCTGATTTTAACTAGTGCATAGTGCAGTGCATGAACAGAAACATTGGTAAACATTTAAGAAGGCATTCATGAGTGACTTGCTTAGAAATTTTCTTTTAGCCCTAAGACATAAAATTTACCTTTATCTGATAATGACTCAAGTATGCATATAATAATGTAACCATTGGGTATTAAGGTCAGGGGTGCCCAGATAGGAGGTTACAGGACGTCACTGTGACCTCCCAAAAATTTCCTTATTCGGCAAATTTTGTCTGACGATTCGTCAGAATTATGATCATTCGGCAAAATTAGGAGTTTTATACTACAAAATTATCCCCATTCTCCAAAATTTGGAGTTCCATTAGACAAATTGAGAAATTTCAACCTCCCAAAACTTCAAGTTAGGGGTGTCCCTGATTAAAGTACTAGTGTTGTTTTTAACACTAGAATTACGGAAGGGGTCATTTTGACCCCTAACAGACTTCTTTTGCTAACTACTACTCCTGTAATTTCATAAAAAGCTTAATCTTTCCTTGACTTTTCCTTAATCATCATGCTCTGTAATAATATCAGATTTTTGAGAAAACATATTTCTAGATACACGAATACAGCCATAATTCTAGTGTTTAAAGATGCTTGTTTGTAATTTTTGCATGAAAATCAAATGGAGCAAATCTGTTGATGCTACAT
Source organism: Uloborus diversus (assembly GCF_026930045.1). Taxonomy (NCBI): domain Eukaryota; kingdom Metazoa; phylum Arthropoda; class Arachnida; order Araneae; family Uloboridae; genus Uloborus; species Uloborus diversus. The sequence goes on along the minus strand of NC_072740.1, from coordinate 88,863,113 downwards.
TTTTATACTAGTTAAATACCAGTGCATTTTTGAGTCGATCAGTTCATTTGACTCAATGGAAATAAATAACAACATTTTTATGTTTTGTAGAATTGTCTTCAATGAACTTTAGAAGACTAGTTGGTGAACATACTCCCATTATCGGTGATAGTTACCCAGGAATAATTTCTAAAATGTTTGGCTCAACAGAAATTACTCTAGAAAGCACTAGTATCCTTTGCCATATAGTAAAGATATTTAATAAGTAAATTTCTTAAAATAATTTCTATTAAATTGACTTACTGTAAACATATTTAGTAATAGAGCCTGCTTGGCCGAGTGGTGGAAACACTAGCTCCTTTTTTGATGAAGTTTATTGCTTAACGGTTTTTCCTTGAAGGGAATTATTTAATAAATTTAGGCTGTCAGTTATATTTTGTCTTGTTTATTTTGTCAATTTGCTATTTATAATATCTACTGTGCATTCTCGTTGCTTTTACTGGATGTCTTTTTATCTAAAAGCTCATTATTTGCATTAAAAACGAGGTTCTCTGAAACCTCGAAACACGTGTATGCACTATGCAGTAATCTGCTAATGTTGTGCGTCAAAACGTTGTAACCATTTAATCCACATCCATTAATTTTAACCACGTAATCATCATTTACTAGCTCCGTATGCCTGAATTTGTGGGTTTGATTCCCACCTGTGCCCTGGTGTTATTTCTTCTCTCTTGAGATGTGAATCTTTCTTGTGTTGTTTTATTTGTGAATAAAAATTGTACTGAGTGTCGTCTTATTAGAGGTTCACCCTCCTTGTTATTGAAGCAATGGCACCTCTCTTTACCATAGCTGTGGGACACAACAACTAGCAGGCAAACATTTTAGTAATAAATTTTGACTCTAGAGTGCACCAAAATGATTGAAGTCTTCCTTAACCTGTCAGACAATAGATATCCCGACATGACGGTGGATATACATGTAGTAAAGCCTGAAAGATTAGGTAAGTTGATTGAAAGTCAATATTTTGCATCTTTTTAGCAAGAATCAGAATGATTACTGATTTGTTTGCAATTTTATTTCTGATTTAGTGTAAATAATAATGGATAATTGTTTTCTAGATGAGTGCTTTAAACTTATAAAACGCTGAGGGTATTTATTGCCCGATAAACTCCAAAAATGAGGAAAAATTGTTTTGCTTTTAGTAAGATAAAACCACCAGCAGCTGACACTAACAAAGAAAAAATAAGCTTAGCTAGAGAAGTTACAAAATTCTGTAAGATGTAAAAAATTAGGTTAAATGGTCTTTAAATTTTGCATTGCTTACCTCTCACCCTATTTTTAGATAATCTTTTGGCGCCTGTGTTTCTCTTGTTAATTTAATATTTCTTTCTATGTGTCAACAACTAGTGCAGTGTCTACTAGAGGCACAGTGTCAACTAGTGGTATAGTGTCAACTACTAATGGTTTTATTTTAATTCATGTTATTTCACGAAATAGATGAGCATTAAGCATTTCGAATGATTTAGTTACTGAAAATTATCTGCCTACTTCGTCTTCATATTTAAGAAATTATTCAAAAGAAAAAAAATGATCTTTTTTTATTATTTAGATTTTAACCTGGTAGACATTACTGGGAAACCTATTTTGCTCGAATTAAGCTCTTGTAAAGAAAGTATTATCTTCAGTGTTTAAAGTCGGTTAAAAACCAGCACCCTTTTCTTTTGGTGGAACCGGTGCTGTAACAGATGCCCTCATCTAAAAATAAGCCGGAAGAGCGGAATTAATGTTTCCTTTGCACGTTGGATTTTTTTTCTTTTTTTTGCTGATAAGTTCACGAATTGTGTTCGCTATCAATTTTGTGTTATACTCTAAAAAAGAAATATTCATTCTTTAGCAGCGCTGGCGATGTAGAACGAGTAACTAGAAATTAGTTTCAGCTTTTTCGCAACAAAATTGAACACATGAACATTTTCAGAGATTAATTTATTTGACGATAATTTCTAAGCTTTTGTTTTTGGTATGTTTTTACTAACTTATTTTACAACAGTGTGCCAGGGAAAAATGTGTATCTTTTTCAATAAAGAAAATAAATAAGTAGATAAAATCATCACTATACAGGACTAAAATTCGGGGTGGCAGAATTCCCTCCAAAATTTCTCAATTCCCCTCTTTGAAAAGTATTTTGTGCTGGAGAACCTCGACTGAGAAAAAATCAAATACTATTTCCGTAAAAATGAGGAAATAACACGAGTAAAATTATAGAGGTAAGGACGCATTTGTGTAAGAATAACACATTTCAAAGTTCTAAATTCTGGTCTCAAAATAGTTTTAAGGGCTTTATTTTTGAACTTTTTAAAATATCTTACGGTCGTAATTGATGAACTTTTGCATCTTGGTTGCTAAACCAGTGTTATTGCATGAGTCTCCGAAAAAAAAAAAAAAAAAACTTCCCGTAACAATTCGTTTAAAGCTTAACAGTAGGAATCAGTAACCGGAGGGAGCAAGTCCAATTATTGGCATATTAAGTGTTGAGGCAAAGATCTCAAGTCACGTGGTTCTATTTCAACGAATGAGAGACACATTCTACATGAAAGGAGTGGAAGATACCTGATTTCTTCCGATACTTTACTTTCAAATATATCATGTGACTTGGGATCTTTACTTCAAGATTTGAAGGCTGCACTCTCTCCAACTTTTACTCCTTCTCAATGGTTCAAAGTTCAGTGAATGAACGCTCGGTGCTTCAACCTGTAGCAGTTAAAACAGTAGAGCCACATAATGCTATTCTGGATAAAATATCTCATAAAATGTGTTGATTGTTTCGAAAAAACATTATTTGAATAATGTCTACCCTATTAGAAGAATTGATGCAATTTATTTTTAAAATATATCTTATTTTTACTTTTAACTTTAAATACGATCCTGAAATTAAAATGTCTTATTTTTAGCTTTGCTTCAAATTTGGAAATTAAATTGCATTTATTATTTTTCCAGTTATTCGTATTTCTGGAGGAAGATTTAAGGATTTAGAAGAAATGAAAACTTATACTGTTGCAGTCGAGATGTATGATTCTGACAATCACCTCATTCATCTTTCTGATGTACGTTACTTGCTTTTTTTAAAAATTAAATGCTCATTAGTTCAGTTAAATTTTGTGAGAAGAATTTTAGATTCAAGGAAATAGAAAACGATCACTTTTAATAATGTTATTTTTAACTTTTTTAAAAGGTCAAATTTTGAAGAGTATTTTTTCCGTAAGAAAAATTTCTGGGCAATTCTGAACAATAAATAGCTTTCAAAGGTTTTTCTAAATAGGTTATTTTATTCTGTAAGGTAGAGTATGACTATATTTAGTGTTCAAAACACTGTAATTAAAAGTTTTGAAATTAAAATAAATATTGTTTTTGAAACTTGATACTTGTTTCTGTACCTTTATTTAGCAATAAATAATTTTTTCTCGAAGATTTATAATACCGCTCTTTTTTTTTCAGAGTTCCCGAGGGAAAAAAACAACAATAATAATAATAATTTAAAATTATAAAATAAAGTGTTTTATTTTTTAAGAAAAAATTCCTCACACGTACTGATTTTTACACATTATATGCAAAATGGTTTTTGTTAAATGACCACAATAATCACTTTAACAATCTGGGTATTTATTTGCTTTTATATTTATTAATAAATTTTCTGAAAAATAAAAATAAGAAATTCTTTCATAATTTTTAACGTGTACTGCACATATTAGTAATTTATAAAATTCTTATTTAAGAAATGCGATAGACTTCGACCTAGTTTTTGGTTATTAATTAGTGAATGGGTTGTTTTTTCTGAAAGAACATGTTTAAAAACATAAGATTTGACAATTTTTTAAATTATTTGACAATTATTTAAAAATTTATTTAAATCGATGCGCAGACTCAATTTTATGTTTTACGCTTTTGCGCATGACATCACAAATGAAGAAGTGCCATTCACTGTTGCCATTTGCGCAAGCGCAATATTTAATTCACTTCTTTATTCATATGTAGTGGCAACGATATGGTTGATAGTAAGGGTAGAGCGCAATATTTAATTCGCTTCTGAACTATCATAATCTGGAAACGTGGTAGACAGTAAGCGTAAGCATTCAGCCCGCCAGTGGAATGCGCCAAAGTACATCATTTGTGACGTCATAAAAACCACGCCTTGTTTGAAAAATTCAAAAAATAAATAAATAAATAAATAAATAAAATAAATAGAAATAACTGTTGGGAAAATGAAAGTATGTTCTGGGTCCATGTTATTATTATTATTTTTTGCTCATTCTATCAACTTCGGTGACTAAAAGTAGTATTTTTGACTGAAGAAAACAACCCCATTATGTTTAAAATACGAGATTAAATGTATCAACTAAAATTGGTAATTTATTGCAGTATATCAGAGTGGTGCTAACTTTCCCTAAAAAACTTTTCCATGTGAATTTTACTACTGCAAATGGAACGTATTGCAACGTCCAAGCCCTTGTTCCTGGAAAGGGGAAAATCAGAGCTGAACTAAAAGGAGTAATCGAGCGGGTAAGTCTTTAAGAAAAAGTTTAAAGACATGTTCGTTTGAATTTACTTTAAATTCTATAGATTACTTTAAATATTCACTTTCAATTATGTCTTATTGAATACCTTTAAAACATGTAAAAGTTGTTCCATTTCATAAGTCGAGCTTTCATTGTGTATATCAATTAATTAATGAAATTTTTCCTTATCATCCTTTTCCCCCAGTTTTGATAAAATATATGGCATCGCAAAATTTACGTAAGATTTCAATTAAATTGAAAATTAATTAATTTAGCGTTGGCAACGAAAAAAAGGCAACAGTTTCACAGACGGCAGTTTAGGGTTAGCAAATAATGCAGCACTACGCAAAAGAACAACGCGTTTTCATTGTTGAACAGTCCAATTACTGCTAATGGCATTTCCTGATTGTGCGTTCCCTCGATTCCGTGATCACAACTGGCCCCTTAGATTATGTGATTAAACAACATTGGATCATTTTCTATGAGTCTATGTGAAGTCAAAGGTCTGTATCAACAACACCACAACCACCTGCACATTGAAAGCGGTGATTCTACAGCAGAAAATACATTCAGCCACATTTATGCACGATGTTAGAAAAGAGTAAGCCACACTGTAAAGGTCATTTGCTCGAAATGGTATTTCATACATAACCCTATCCAATCGAAATTATGTTTCAATAAAAAAAAATAAATAAATAAAAAGTTGGAAAAAAAGCTATTTTCTGTTTAATTTAAATCTTGTGTAAGTTTTCGGATACTCTGTACACAAAAATCTAGAGATCTTGTACTTTAAAATAAAGGTGTCGAAAAAATAGGATTTATCTAGCTTTTGAGGTTTAAAAACTGACAGTGGTTAGGTAAATAAATGTTAACAATAACGGGAATCATTTAATTCATTCTTAACAGTCATGTGCAATAGTTTTACGTTATAGGTTACATATATATGAAGGAGAGTATCAGTTTGCACGACGCCTGTCTGTCGCAGTGCTAAGGTGAACTTCTTAGTACTGAATTCAGTGCATCCAGCTAAGTCAGTCAACAGCGTTCTAGCCCTGACTACAGACCAATTAAAAATGTAGATTGCGCTTTCCATTGCATGTAAGCAAGAAACTCGCTGAAAGAAAACCATGTGGTGAAGAAATTCTCCAACGTTTTGCAAAAGTGAAATCTTTTTATCTCTTTCACTAAATTTGCGAGGAATACTATTGTTGAAAAATGAATTGGCTAGAATGTAGACCGTTCATATGGTTAAATGATCACGTGAATGAGAACAGAAACGAAAGCACGATGTCACCTAAAAGTAACCCTGATGCTCAGTTCAGTTAATGTTCGGCCTGTGGTTTCCCTTGCCAATTCAGCAATATTTTAAATCTCCTATACTAGCAGCATCGAGAGCCACTGTTAGTTGGGAATCGAACAATTAATTCAAAATTTAATGAGGATCTCAGTTTGCCCAATCTCATCTTTGTACGACTTTAAAGAACAGAGATATTAGTTAAAACGTTCTTTTTAAACAATCTTTAATTTATTTAGGAAGATTGAGGACAGTTTTAGGAACTGTCGTCCTCATTTTAATGAAGCTTTTACGAGGCAAATGATGCGATTGTAATGGGAATTTTCGGGATTATAGTACTTATTTTAGAACAGTTCTCTTTACTCTAATGACAATTTCAGCTACATTTTTTGGCATTTAGTTAGGTGGAACATGTGTCAATAGACCACGATCTCCTTCTTCGCCAGGGAGCGATGCTAATTTGAGATAACCCGCACTGTAACAAATTTCGGAAACGTTTCTGGATATATCGGAAACGTTTCCGAAATAGTAGGAATCCTTCATCCAATAGCGAACTCCTCAATATTCAGAAAGCTTTTTGTTATTTCAAGAAAACTAGAAGCGGAAGTGATGACGCAACGCTTCGAAACCTATTTCATCCTTCCAACACAGGCGCCAATGAGTCGGATATAACGAGAACTTCTTTTTTTCTTATCTATGGTTGCTGCAGTCAGCAACTGTTTAGCATTGGATTGCTTGTTATTTCATGTCTAAAGAGTAGTAAAATGTGTCGAAACTAATTTTACGCCGTTGCATTTTGGACTGCCCTTGCTTTTTTAGACGATGTACGCAGCTATTAAGTTAGTTAATAACCATTTGCTTCTTTACAATTTCCAATGCGACCATAATTAGATATATATTGTGTGTTCAAGCGTGAATAGTTTCAACACCCGTGTTTATACTTAATGAAACGAAACCCTTTGGATTACTTATTCAGTTGTAATGGAGGTACTTAGATTTTCTTCCGCTGATGTTCACTTGTAAGTATTAATGAATATTTTAAAACATGTTATTATATACATTTATATTTTTGTTGATTTGCATTTGATGAGGCTCCAATTGTAACTGTTTTTGGGTTTATCGAATTAATTTAAAGTTATCCTACATACCTATGTGCGCGGTGTACTATTTGTTGTAACCAACTGAAACTGATTAATTACGCAAAAGAAATAAGGTTTATATTTGAGAAGCAATCACAGAAAAGTTATTTCGAAATACTTGGATGTACATACATTTTGGTTCAAAAAGAAAAAAAAAATCAATTGTTTAATTCATTAGAAATATGGTAATGCAAATATTTTCTAGTATTGTAATATGCTTCACAAAAAATGTGCCGGTATAATTTATCTTTTTTTATTATAATTTATTCATTCATTTAAAAATATTTATACCATTAGAAAATGACCATGTTATCTATTAGTGAACATAGTTATGCAATTAATTCATCTGCTTATTCATTTTGTTAAATGTGGTTAACAATAAAAAAATTCCTTGACATTAGTTGTTCCGAAAATAACATTTCCTTCGTGGATATACTAGTTTAATGTAGGACAGTCAGGAGGAATGAGTCAGTGGCAAAAATGGAACAGTTGCTTTTACATGCCGAAATAAAAAGTAATATTATTTCATGTCATCGTTTTAAAAGTGATCAGTTTTTAAATACTATGTTATTAATATGCAATGCACATATGAGGAGAAGACGAGGGGCGTTCACCACGCAGACTGTGCCATTGACATTTTCAAGGGGTTGCTTTTTTAAAGGGGGGGGGGGGGTCGCTTTATATCATTTTATGGGTGCACCATCACTCTTATGGTGTGGGGGGGGGGACTCTCGTACATATGAAATGGAATAATCATGTAATAGAGTTCAATGTTTTAATAAATAAAATACATAATGCATTTTGCGTACACTCTAAAAATAAAATCAGTAACCTATTTTGATTAAGTATCTATATTTGTGATAAACTGGAAAAGGGCAAGAACAGAAGAATAAACCCGAATGGTTCCATCAGGGGGACTTTGGTGTCATATTTAAATTCATCAATTTCTCTGTTGGTACTTTTCGGTACCCTTTGTTCGTCAAAGAAATTGACTTGAACGAATTTCGGAACGCAAAGTGTAGGTAAGTTTTGTCAAATTTTATCCGAAAATAAAAGTTATCAAGTTTGATACAAGATATGTTTTTAAGTTCTGCATTAAAAATACAATATGTTGATAATTTTGTCTTGAAAATATTGAGAGAAAAACTGAAGTTTAAGATTGTTTAACAAACAATCCCACTTTTGAGAAAGTACTCCCCTTCCCTCCCCCGACGATTTTGTGATTATGAATGAAACTACTATATTATTTCATAAATTTTCAAAAATTTATAACTGTGCATATGTTATGCTGTTAACCACGCTATTTGTCATTAGAAATTCAGAAAAAAAAATCCACGAATGATTCTAAAATTGCTTGTTTCACTGCTTTTAGATATGAAAGAATTGAAACTGATATGGCATGCAATACTATAGTAAAGAATTATTTTTTAGAAAAAATCACGGAAAAAGGATTCCGAAATTCTCGGAAACGTTTTTGAAAATTGTTTGGATAATTCCGAAATACTCGGAAGCGTTTTCGAAACTTTCATGAACCACAGCTGCACAGAATACTCAGAAACATTTCTGGAAATTACGGAAAGAGGATTCCGAAATACTCGGAAACATTTCTGGAAATTATAGAAAGAGGATTCCGAAATACTCAGACACGTTTCTGGACATTACAGAAAGAGGATTCCGAAATACTCAGACACGTTTCCGGAAATTACAGAAAGAGAATTCCGAAATACTCAGAAACGTTTTTGAAAATTTCATGAACCGCAGTTGCACGATATACTCAGAAACGTTTCCGATTTTTTTTTACAGTGCGTACAACGCCGGGTACAATCCAATGGTGATCTGATGGCTCGCTGTTCTGATGGAACGTTTTGCACTAAATTTTCCTCTTTCATACATGAGTGTTAAATATCTGTCACTTGACATCGCTTTCATTTTGTAGGTAGCCCGTGCAACGCAGGGCGACGCAGCTATTATTTATATAAAGCATGGAAGATGAAAGTAAAAGTACTGCACTGAATCAATTATAACGTTTGCATTGCATTATTTAAATATTAGTGTACTCTTGCGCATTTGTCGTCATACCAATATTTTTTTTAACTACCGGAATTACACTGAATGTTGGCACAAATAATATAAAAACGTCCGAAAATGGTAAATTTGCTCTTTATTTACGCTTTACGTAACACTGATAACGTTGTCTTTTGTATTGTATTTCATTAATATTGTTGAAATATGCTTATTGTTCATTCTTTTCCCAAGGGAGACTTGATTAGCTCTAAAGACATACTAGTTGCAACTACAGAGGAAGTATCGGTACTCCAGAAAATAGTCATTTTCCCACCTGATACATTTTTACCTTACGAAAGGTCGATAATGCCTCACAAAGTTCTACTTAAAGTAAGTGGTTCAGCAAATATGATTAATAAATTGTGTATATCATTAATTTAATTTTTTCATGGAGTGTTTTTCTTTTCTGGCAGTAAAAATGCCATAGTTGTTATTTTCATTCAATTTGTTTACAATTCTTTTCCCTGCTTCGGAATGATATTATTGCTTAGTCCAAAGAAAACTTTGGTGCTTCATTTAATGTCATTTTTAACTTAAATCTTCGCGTAGTTTAATTTGTGTTTATGTTTTATAAACAATTGAATTTTACTGCTGCAGGTTACGGGTGGCTCAGGAGAATATATCTGTGCTGTGAGTGATTCTACAGTTGCATCTATTGCAGTTGTCTCAGACACACCTTACACCGTTGAAGTTCACGTTAAGAATGTAACAAATTTAGTTGTGACTATTACTGATAGAATTAATCTCAACAACATTGCCTTTGCCAAGGTAAGTTTTACGGATATTTCCGCAAATATGTTTGATAGGACTGGAGAGCTGTATAAAAAGTTAGATTTTGTAATTTTTACAAAACTTGATTTTTTGACATAAACTTCATAAATTTTAATTCCTCACGTAATTTTGAGATTTTTTGCAATGGAAAACGCCTATCTCTAACGGTCTCTCTAACGGTTTAGAAATGTGCTATTAGTCATCAATTAGGGTGGAATATTATTGAAGCAAAAAACAATTATAAGCAGCAATGTGTTAGCTTACTATTTATACATTTCCAAACATTAGCAGCTACATGCAATTGAGTAATAATATGAATAAATCTGGAATACTAAGTATAATAATGTGTGTATTAAGGGGTTAAAAAACCCCTTTCTACTTTAAAAATAATTCACAAGCGCTCACAGATAAAAATATCGATATCAAAATTTTAAATCCGACATAAAATGTATAACAGTTTAGAAATATAAATAAATATCAGGCGAATAAATAATACAGAACAAATATAAACACATGTTTCTATTAATTATGTTTTGAAAAAAAAATCCTTTGTGGTCCATGATTTATTCACTTTTTACAAAACCAATGTGATGGATTTCCCAAATTGTATTCTGGAAATCTACACGAAATTAATTTCATCAGTAAAGTTTAATCATAATTTTACAGCGCTTCTTCAACTACACTATATGACCAAAATTATTGGGACACTTCTAAAAAATTCACATTTTAACGGATTTTTCAAGAAATAAAAGACTAATTTCTTTAATATACTAATTTTTTTTGTAAATTTTTTCACATGAGAAGTATACTCCAGTTGCCATTTTTCAATAAAAATTAAGTCTACTATTTATTTAGGGGACCAGAAACAAATTGAGGAATAAAAAAAAAAGGCTTTTGATCATTTTTCACTGTAAATAGCTGGGAATAAGCTATAAATTTCAGAAATAAGTTAAAAAACTATCAAACATTTATTTTTATATTTTCATGAATGTAGCTCTTATACTCAAGGAGATATAAGCATTTCTTTCAAAAATGCAAATTTTCTTTGAAGATTTTCGGCTCATATCACGAAGAGTTTTCCGTCAAACGTTACTAAATTTTCAGAATATTTGATCACATATTAGAGAAATATAATAATTTAATTTAAAGTTAAAATATTGAAAATTTAATGAAATGTGAACGTTTAAAGTAATTAATTTTTCACTGCGCATGCGGAAAAGATAGCAATTTATAACTTTCATAAATCAAAGCTTAGATGTATCCTACAAAGCATAAAAAAATTGCACCTCAATATCTCGAAAATTCAAAAAGTTATTAGCGATGTATTAAGCCGAATTTCTATAATTCTTGGATAGGCGACGAATGGTAAGGGGTCGTTTGCAAACTGGCAACACTTTCCTGCTATCGTCGCAGAGTAATTCATGATAAGAACGGATTATTTGCCAACGATCCCTCGCGATTCGTCGGCTAGCCAAGAATTACTAAAATTCGGCTCATTAGATCGCTGAACTTTTTAGATTTAAAAATATCAATGTGGAATTTTTTTTATCAGATGTAGGATATATCTGGGCTTTCGATTATGAAGGTTATAAATTGCGATCTTTCGCGCATGCACATTGAAAGATTAATTGCTTTAAACTTTCATATTTCATTAAATTTTCAATATTTGTACTTCAAATTTAATTATTATGTTTTTCTACTATGCTGTCAAATATTCTGAAAGTTTAGTAACGTTTGACGGAAAACTCTGCGTGATAGGAGCTGAAAACCTTCAAAAAAATTTTTATTATTGAAAGAGATGCTTATATCTCCATGGGTTAAGAGATACTTTCACGAATATATAAAAACAAATTCTAGATAAATTTTTAACTTATTTCTGAAATTTATAGCTTATTCCCGAAATTTATAGCTTATTCCCAGCCATTTACAATGAAAAATGATCAAAAACCTTTTTTGTTTCCTCAATTTGTTGCTCGTCCCCTAAATGAATAGTAGACTTAATTTTTGTTGAAAATGGGAGCTGGAGTGAAAAAAAAACAAAAAAACTTTAGGTCATATAGTGTATGTGTTCATTTAGGTTGAGAAAAATTCAAATTAACATTCACGATTGCTTGTGTAATTTAGTTTTCGGAACCCTCCCGCTTTTCAATCGCTTATGAAGGACTTTCGGAGCCTGCAACTTGACACGTGAAAGGTGGCATGATCGAATTGGGACACTTAATGCGCAGTCTTAGTCTGTAACATTAAACTATATGTTTATAGCTTTGTTTTGGTTTCGATCGATTGGATATTTTGCGTTCTAATTCTAACAGTTATACACAGTTAAAACAATTCAGAAACGTTCCTGGACATTAATGGGCAGCTAATTAGCCCAATTCCTGCCAGTAACACATGTTGCAAAAAACAGGAACATTTTCCGCTAAAAGTTAGTAATTTTCCTTAAAGTATCTGGGAATCTTTCCGAAGAATTCAGAAATATTTCATGTAAAAGTCAGTCATGTCTTTGGAACAATACTAGAACCTTTTTATATAACTTAAACAGAGAGATAACATAATAGCTTGGCATTTTCCTGATTTGCCAGGAAAGCCCCTAAAACATTATTGCAACCATGCCCAAAGCTAAGGCAGAACAGCAGGTAAGTTCCAAGCTTCTTACTTGCCTACAATTCTTCCAAAGCTACGGAATCCATGGACTTTCATTTCGCTCCCATTGGGAACTTAGTCAATTTGGACGAACCGTAATCGAACCGAATGAGATACACTCAATTAATTAGCTCAGTTTATCTTTAAACTGGATGCTAAAAAATTTTTCACAACAGTGAGAAGTCCGCATTCATGGAACTTATAGCAATTCAGGAAACCTTTCCACAAAGATACTTGAATTTCTCAGGAAATCGATGAAAACCTGTGAAATTTCGGAAGGTTGCCCGAAACTAATCTGCAACGTTTTGGAATTTTCGTACAATGTATGCCAGCATCATCATTTGTTACTATGCGAAACTCTGACATAAAAAAAATGATGGATTCACGTGCGGTTGCAGAAATGCAAAATTTATTTAATTTTTTTGTGGAAAAAGGACAATTCATTGACACAATTGTAAAAATGATGTTATTTCTGATGCTGTTGTTGACTGTCTAAATCCAGAACAAGGATTTCAATTTCCATTAACGATTTGAAAAAAAAACCTTTCGATTTTTTTTTTTAGATATCTGTGCAGCTCGTGAGTGATATAGAGGTGTATCCAACAGTTGTTGAAGCGGAGGTTAATAATTTCGTGGTTCTTCCTGTTGCTTTAGTGGGTAATGACGGCTCTAAAGGTAGGCAAGAAAGGAATGATTTTGTACTCATTAACTTTGTATCCTTTTGTGATTTTCTGTCAAAAAAAAAGATACGTCGTAACAATAGATATTTCTATTTGTGGACGTTCACGAGTAAGGATGGTACAAAATCATTCAAAATAGTGTCATAACTTTTAAAGTATTCTATAAACTGGGTGACTTTGCCGTATAAGGGAAGAATTCCCTTATTTTTAACTGTTTGTTCGTATCACTTTTGAAGCTTGACCGCAAATGCAAGGGCTGAACTTTTCATTCAGTGCAGTTCTTCTATCTAAACGAAAAAAGAAAGTTTTGAAGCTTTAGAAATGATACAAACATTTGAAAATTGGGAAAATTCACCCTGTATATGGCGAAGTCATCATGGTACACAGTAACTGATAAATAATATGTTATTTGCTTTCATTTGTAAACTACTTCTTTTAAGCTGAAATTTAGAAAAAATATTAAATTTTTCAATTTTTTTAAACATTACGTAAAGCGATATTTTAACAAAGAAATAAATATAGAAAATTGAAACCGAGTGGTTTTGATAACGACAAGAGATTGATCCCATTAATTACGATCACAACAAGCGGATTATTCTGTAAATATAATGAATATTCACAATTGGCGATTAACTCTTATTACAAATTAATAAAAGAAACAAACTATACTACCTTGTGAAATAAACAAGTAGTTTAATTCACAAGTAAACCCATGCAAATTTAAACACATGCAGTTTCTGCATGTGTTTAATTTAAAGAAGATAGTATTAAAATATTTCTACGGGGCGTTTCACTAAATTTACGTTATGTTGCATTTACGTAAAGAATGCATTTCCAAGGAAGAATGGGCATCATGAATTTCAATATTAAGATCTTGGAATTCACTTTTTTAAACCCTGTCGTTTGCGTGGGAGAATTACAATACCCACATAAGTGTGGATAGCAGAAGATGTCGGAAAAAAGCAATTTGATTAACAACCATAAAATTTACTTTGTTTCTGAATTTCATATCTCTTCTTCTTCAAAAAAGTTATTCTTCAACTGTTTGTTATAAGTAAAAGAAAAACACTTTTGTGTAACTGAGGCTCGATTAATAACAGATTTTTCCCTCATTAAAATATGCTGGCTGCACATTTTCTTTGTGCTGGCTTTTTCTAAAAGATTTAATTAAAAAAAAAAAACCTTTGGGTTTGATAGGCTTTGCTTCCATAATTTAATAACATTATTTCCAACAGTTTGAGAGAACTTTCATTTGGGAAAAATGCTTTATGCTAAAGCTGTAATCATCATTAACAAGTAAAGTGAATAATTTGTGTAACTATGGAAAGTTTAATTTTGGTACGTTCTGCAAAAAACTGCAGATTCTTAATTAACGTAATTAGAGTTTTCGCTTGATTTTTTGAACAGTTGTTAATGTTTTTCACATTTTTAAGAAGTAAAAACATACTCCAGAGAAATTGAGTTATTTTTTAACGTAAACATTAGCGATAAACATTTTTTTTTTCAATGAAGAAATTGTTGAATTTTTTTGACCATACATAAGTGTATTTTCATGGTGCTGCTGTAAATAAGGACCGTTATAAAAAATTATTGAGTTTAACTTATGCTATAAATTAGAGTGCACTTTAAGTGTAAAAACCTGCGTTTATGAAAACTAAAGTTGCTTCATGAGCAAGAAAAGGGAAGACCCTAATAAAAAGTGAAATATTGTTTTGAAATCAAACTAAAAGATAATTTTCTTGGAAATCATAGGGTAAAAGCACCAAACATGGGGTACCTTTTGTTTTGGTGACCTACAATTGGCATGATTAAGAAAAATAAATAAATACAATTAAGTGAATAACAATAACAAATTTAATGATTTTGGGATAAAGATGAAATCGGCTTAAAAGTTTCAGACAAAAATTTTAGTAATGATAATTTTTAAAACAATCCTGAAAAGGTTTATTTACACTGGATGCGTCTTATTATGGGGTACTACAAAAATAACATTAGAAAACTAGTGTTTGTAATTCATAAATCAACTGCAGGCACTACAAACCACTAATATTTCTTTTCTGATTACCAGCGAGTCTATATGAGCTTATTGAAGACATTTTTGACACCAAACTTACTGTTTACCCCATGATAATTTGAAGATGACCTTGCGCAATGAGCACACACAGCTACCATTTTCATCATCACTTTTACTTCTCCATTCTTCATTTTCTGGGGGGATTGGGGAATGCTTCGCCCCACATTGCGTATTTTGCTTTATATTGTGCCCTACTATATATTGTGCGCTTCTACAATCTGATTTTCATTCTTAATCACATGCATTAATTACAATTGAATAAATACTGAAAACGAAAAAAAAAATAGTATTTAACGTTAACTGAGAAGACATACGTGGGCCGTGTAGGAGGAAAACGGTGGTCATTTTGGATTCAGGGAGTCCTTTTAACATAAAAATTAGCAGGAAGTATGTCAGAAGCATCTTGAAGGTAATTTTTTTCCGCAGAGAGTAATTGTTACTACTATAATAATGAATTATTACTACTTCATATAGTCCCCCTGAAATGACTTGGGGGCAACGTCAACTCACCCCGTCATAGAACTACATGTATTTCTGAAGATGAAAATCATGACTAATCAAGCCTTTAAAAACATTTCAGTTTTCCATTGTGTTTAGCTGTAAAAAGTCTTTTAGCTGTGAAATAGTTTGGAAAATACAAAAACAAAGTCAATACAAAAAATATGTCTGCAAAGAAGAATGTTTTATTCTCCAATCAAAACATTAAGTAACATTAAATCTCCACATAAAAAACAAATAGTTACTACATTTAGTTCATGTTTGATGATTTTCTTCAACATCATGCCTTACGGTAACGACAGTTTAAGAGTAATAAAAGATGTTTTCCCTTCAAATGGAAAATAAATCGATTGCCCTTTTCCTACGAAAGTTTTGGATTTAATTATGAGCACTTAAGGATATTTATAGCTTTCAATCATTTAATTGCAAGTTAGAAAATTTTGCATCGATGGTTTATGATCGATAAATATAAAGATAAAAATTCACATCCTCAAAACTGCTGTAGTTTTTTAATATTAACTGTAAAAGTTTTCAACTAGGAAATAAATTAATCGCGAATTTCATTTCATTTGAAGCTAAATTAGTATTTGAAGCAAGACATTTGACAAAGTTTCTTAAAAGCACTGCAAACAAGACATGCATTTCATTTCTTTCTAGTAGTTGAGAACAATTACTTTTGCTGAAAATCCTAATTTGCTAAAGGTAGAAAGAAATCGAAACACGAACAAGTTATTTATTCATTCAAAGTTCTCGTGTCTTTAAAAGTATATTTTTGTTCGAGTCATTTAATGGTTCTTGAAGTTGAATGTCAAATACAATTTCTGCGTTAAAAATACCAGGCATGTAAAGGCTTTAAAGACATTATATGCGCAAAATGTCGCTTACAACTGCCATTGCTTTGACGTTTTAGTGGAACAGTGTTAAAACAGAAGAATGCCAGTTCACATGTAGCTAGGACAGTTTTGTAGACTTCTCCTCAGAGTAATGGATTCCGTTTCTTTCTTGGCATACATATTCAATAGGCATTGCATTCAGTTAAAACTGGCACTTTTTAGGGTGAAACGTTGTAGCACCAGCGTCATCTTATTTAAGAGTGGCCATTTGGCAACTTAGGGTACCCTTATGGCACCTTTAAAGAATACATTTAGTTCTGCATGGCACCCTATAGCACAGCTAAGGGTGCTATTTCGCTCCCTTAGACGCGCCATTAAAGGTGCCATACAAAGTTTCACTACACAAAGTGCCATTTGCAATACACACTTTTAACAACGCATTGAAAATGTCAGAGATTTTGTCAGTTGGTAACTTACTCATGACGTTCGTCCAGCAGCCAGGACAGCTGATAATTCGGTCAGAATGGAAACAATTTCGATTGCTATTCCTTAAATGCACATTCAAAAGTTGTGAGCTTCGTTTGTTTCTTTAACTATGCGTTATTTTTGGCATAAATTTCATTCAGTTCCGATAATTCCCTTCATAACGTTGCAATTTGCTCGAGCATGAGGGCATATAATAGTTTTTTACATTCACAAAAATAATCACAAAAATAATAGTGGTAGCAAATCTTCTGCAGTATTGACATTTCACCGACTCTTTACAAAACAGGCTCGAATTAGCCTTTTCAAATATCTTGACGGCCCAACCGTGACTGTCTGCAAATGCTGAAACATAATTGGTTTTACAGTCACCTCCTTAATATATTATACAGTGAAACCTGTGTAAGTTGACCACTTGCGGTGCCCTACTTTAGTGGTCAACTTGAACAGGTGGTCAACCTACAGAGGTTGATTTATATGACAATGGCTAATTCCGTGCCTGAAAAAAGTGGTCAACTTAGACAGGTGGTCAACTTACAAGGGTGGTCAACTTCACAGGTTTTTATTACCAAAAGTATTGGGACACTTTCAAAAATTCACTTTTTTACTGATTTCTCGAGAAATAAGTGGTCAATTGATTTTATTTTTTGTCACATAAAAGATACGTTCCAGCAGTCATTTCCAATAAAGCTCAAATCATCCATGCATTTAGGGGAACTGCAACAAATTGAGGAAAACAAAAACGTTTTCTGATCATACCTCATCATAAATAGCTGGGAACAAGTTGTAAATTTCTTAAGTTAGCTGACAATGTGCGATCATTTTACATACTTTCAAGAAAGTATCACTGATGTTCACATTTTGATTTGCAATATTTTCCTGCAATTGTTTCTTGTGATGCATGATTAGGAAAGGGTTATTTGCAAACGATACCTCTCAACTCGTCGCCTATCCAAAAGTTATTCAAATTCGGCTCATTAGATCGCTGATATCTTTCTCAATTTTTAAGATATTGAACATGGAGTTTTATTATCAGTTGGGAGATATACTTAGGTTTTTAAATATGAAAGTTATGAATTGCTATCTTTTGCGCGTGTGCAGTGAAATATATTAATTGCTTTAAACGTTCATATTTCATCAAATTTACAGTATTTGAATTTCAAATTTTAGTTTTATGTATTTCTTGTACACTGTCAAGTTATCTGAAAGTTTGGTAAGGGGTGACAGAAAATCAACTTCTAAGCCAAAAACCTTCAAATAAAATTTGCACATTTGAAAGAAATACTTATATCTTCGTGAATATAAGTGATACTTTCACGAAAACCTAAAAATGAGTTCAATACATTTTTTAAACTTTTTCTGAAATGTCTATTTTATTCCCAGCTATTTACGATGTAGGATGATCAAAACACTTTGGCTGTTTTCTCAATTTGTTGCAGGTCCCCTAAATGTTCGGGTGATTTGCTCTTTATTGTAAAAGGGAGGTTGGGCATACCTTTTATGTGACGAAAGGTACAGAATAATTGGTCTCTTATTGCTCGAGAGATCCGTAAAAATGAATTTTTTAAAGTGTCCCAATACTTTTGGTGATATAGTGTATTTAAACTGCACTCTTACCGTAGCTTTTCTTTTCTCTGCTCATGGAATCAAAGCAAACGACAAAAAATCTCTGGTTTTCTTGTGGATGAGGGCCATAAAATGTATCAAAAAGTGTACCAAAAGACCATTTTAGAAGCTGCTGTACTTCTGTGAGCACTTCAGCACAGCAATGTAGGCAGGACATTTCAATTTGACTCCCCAACAGTTCATACGGCCAAAAAGACAAGAGTGGTGCAAGGCGCATTGTTTTTTTCATGATATCATCTTTAGAGAGGACGCTCTCTACTCGCTAGACCTCAATCCCATTTATTACACTGTATGGCCTGCTTTAGAGTCAAAGGTCTCCCCAAAACTACGTATAAGTTAGTGCTCTTTAAATCAATTGCTTTTTAGGGGATAGGATTGATTAAAGGACTTGCGCCCCTTGAATGAAAATTTCAATGAGCAGTTGCACTTCTGTATTTACTTCAAAAGGCGGCTAGTTTGGAACCAATTAATTTATTGATTGCTAAAGGTCTTCTTATATTATTATTTTTGTGTTCTGTTAATTTATTTATTTTTACTAAAGTTGCATGGCAACTTGCTTGCCCCCCCCCCCCTTTTTTTGCCGCACCTTGTACGTTTGGTTGGCACAGTCAGCAGAAACATAGTTCTGCGATTAAAGTTATGCTTGTTTGTTTTATGAAGAAGGAAAATAAATTCTTCACTAAGGATATTTTTTTTTTTCAAAAAGTATTAAATGTTTTTTTTATATATATATGCAAATTAAATAATCATACAACAACTTGCATTATCAAAGTTAGACAGTATTTTAACATACAAGGAGGGGGTGGGGGAGGAAATCGCATTAGAACTTAAGTAAGAGAAATTTCTAACCACTTTTTGCTGAAAATTTCAATTAAAACTTCCTGAAAAGTTGAAAAATTTATTTTTTCAATTTTTCCGGAGTGGAAATAAACCCTTTCGGAAAAAAACGGTTTTTTTTTCCGTTTTGTTTTCGGAAATTTTCCGGGATTTTTCCCTACCGTTTTCATCTCTAGGTGAGATGCACTGGATAACAGTTCTCAGTTAAGGTTGCAGTTACATTTTTAATCACTGTCTTCAGATTTGCTTTATTTTTGCAGATTTTTTTATATCCAGTAATTTGCGAGATAATTACATTTCTAAACACTTTTTTACTAACACAACTGTGAATATGAATTAATGAGTATACTTTAAAATCAAAATCAGAACGTTTGTCATAAAAAGCAATACTTTGACCACGTTTACTTAGTTGAATGTTAAGATCCAGGAAATTAACAGAATCATCCTTATGTGTCTGTTTCAGCAGAAGTTCCTTAAGGTAGATTTCTTGACATAAATTGTGAAAATCTGTGTTGTTAAAAAAGATAACGTCATCTATGTATCTAAAAGCTTTGATACTGTTGTTTGTTAAAAAGTAGATTCGTAATAATGCGAGAAAATCTCTTCTTCTTGCATTATTGCGACTGCAAGATATCTTCTACCAGTATCAAAGTGCTAACTATGGCGCCTATTAAACGTTGTGAAGCTAAATTTACTTCAATTTGTTTTAGTTGACCAGGTTAAAAAATTCTGTTTAAGTGAATGTTTCTTAGTATATATATATATATATATATATATATATATATATATATATATATATATATATATATATATATATATATATATATATATATATATATATATATATATATATATATATATATATATCTATAGCAATATGATTTCTGTATTGTGTTATAGCTGGTAGTAGCCGTAAGTTCGATGATTGTTCCCAAACAAGACCAATCGTGGAAATAATCGAAAAGCACATTTTGAATCATACATACGGTAAGTGTAGTTTCGTGTTTTCAAAGAAATTTATTTTTATTGCTTTCGGTTGCGATTGTGTATTTCGTCGATGGCTTGTTTTCTAACTTGTACAGTATTTAGCTTTAATTGTATATGGTTATTTTCCGAATGCTTGTCATGGATGATAGATTGGCGAATATTGGGGCATCATGCCTTACACCGGTTTGGCTGAACACGTGCGTTTTCTGTTACATGTATTTCCTTCATTAATATTCATTGTTAAATTGTAAATATCAGTTAAGTCTATGATTTATACTAATTACAGATTGCAGCGTAAAAAAAGAAAAGAAAAACAATTTAAGCAAAAATACAAAAGTATTTTTATTTTCTGCAATTTTTCATTGTCTGCAGCTGAAAATTTGAACGGTCCATATGATGCAACAAAAGCTGCTACCTTGTATTGTTGCGAAAAATTAGTGGAAGAATTATTTTGCTGTCAATGTGAATGAAAACATGAAGTGCTTCACCACATTCAACTATAAAATGGTAAAAGTGGCTATAATATGTGGTTAATTTTCCCTTTCAAAATCCACTGTAGTATTTATATGTAAACAAAGTTTTATTAGTAGTGATAACAGTAGCAATAAAAAACCATGAACTGTTGAGGCAGCTGGGCTGTGCTTTAAATTTTCGAAATATTACAAGCACATTTTACCACTAATGCTATTTATCATTGAATGCTAAATGTGTAGATTTGCTTAGGCGTGTAGAAAGTTCTTGAGGTAAGGGTTCTATAGTCTGACTCTAGCATTGACTTATGATCCGGCGAAGCTTATAGTTAAAATTTAAGTTTCAGAACTTGCTTAGAAATATAATGTCTCAAGTTACTTCGTGACTTAAATATTTACTTATTAGTTATAAATGTCATATAACTAATACACTTATTCTGACATGTTTCGACTAAATGTTACTCTGTTTATCATTCAAAATGAAACTCATGGTTATATACCACTAACATATTTCGTAAAAATGTTACTCGTAGAGAGGGAGATTTATGCTTACATACTACTGGGATGTTTGGTAAAAATTTTCTGTGTTTATCATTAAAAAATAGACTTGTGGTTACATACCGCTGATATCTTTCGTAAAATTGTTTCTCTGTTTATCATTGAACATGAGATTTGTGGTTACATACCACTGGCATGTTTCGTAAAAATGTTACTCTGTTTATCTTGAACATGAGACATAGTTATATACCGCTGACTTGTTTTAATAAATTATTTTTCAATTTTTTCGATTTCAGACTCTCAAGTTCCTTCGTACGGGAAAGGCTGCATGAATCTGGTTTTTGAGTGTAAATATCCTGGATACTCGAGAGTTAATATTATGTATCAATCAAATGAAAATACAACAAATAATACCACATTCAAAACAACTACAGTTATGGCTTGCTTTAAACGTTTAACGGTGAGTTTATTGTATTGTAAATAGTGTGAAATCCAACCATGTTTTATAGGAAAATATTTAAAAAAATATATTCTAATTTGCCCTAAAATATTTTTAAAATTTTATTTTCTAATATTATGACCAAGTTTCTTTATTTTCTACTTCTTAAGCAGACTCATTTGAATGACACTCCAGCTGTACTAGATCTTTGAGGCAAAAATTCTAACTAGCATTTTAAAGAAGAAATCATGCATTCAGTAACAAAATGACTTTAAAATAAAACCTTTTTTAAATTCATTAATACAATCACTAATAACACAACACGAACATTCACTACATCAAATTAACTGCTAGAAAAAAAATAAAATAAAATTTACCCTGTTTGTTGACTGCAGAATTCAAAGTTGCTAGCCCGGCAGTTATACGACTTATCAAGAAACTATAGGAATAGTAAATTTAAACATGCATCAGTCGAAAGAGACATATTGAGACATTTTTCGGCTCAAAAAGTATTTGCTCTCGTCACCCGTTATCGAGATATAAAGTCTTAAAGTCTGCCGAAGTTTTAAGAAAAATGCTAACTTGTTGCCTATATCAAGGATTCCCAAACTTATTGGCACAGGAAGAGACGAAAGCTGTCGCAAAGAATCCATGGAATCAATATAGAGTAACGGCACCAGTAACAAACACGCTTAAGACATCGCTCTGAGGTTTACTCAATTTTCTGAGCCTTTCAATGTGTTTAGACTTTTAAAACCATTTTTCTCTCATGCAACTACATCTCATGTAACGTGTGGCTGCTTCTGGATCCTCTGAATTAGTTAATTCTAATTTTACTTGCCCAATTTCGAAAAACGGTCCACCCCCAGTAACAGACACCGACAATTTTGATGATGCCAAGTGGAACAGGATGAGGAAAGGATGAGTAATGGACAAAATTCCCCTTTTCGCTTCAAAATGAGCAAAAGTTCTTTATTTTTAGTTTTAAAATCTTATTAAATTTAAATGAACATGAAACTCCAGTTGACCTTGAGGCAGCTGCTCATAAACTTCCACTACTGCCTTGTAAATACCAACTGGCTCATAAAATTTATTCTAATAACACTAGATGGTTGCACCGTATTCAGGGGTCACAGCAACATCAGTTTTGCCCACCTAAAATTCTTCTTATTTAAATCCAAACTTACAACTGTCTGTTACTGGACCCTTTTCTGTTACTGGTGCCGTTACTCAGTGTATTCATTATCTTTTTCTGATCATATTCATAACACGAAATGAACATGATCAGCAATTCTCTCGTATTCATGCATAATTTCTTCATCTAATGAGGGACAACATTTGATACACCTGACTCAGTGGGCAGAAAAACAAAACATCACTGAAAATTGAAGTTTCAATGTATATTTCCTTAAGTCGCACAAAAGTGAGACCGAACCATCCTTGATCATTGCAAAATTTCAAATCGTTTGATGAGTGGTTCGACTTGCCGTTCTCAAGGAGTTCGAGTTACACAGAGAAATAAATACGGTGGGAGTGTAATATATACGATCCTTATTGTAGTTCTTTTATATTTCCATATCAAACTCATCGTTCACACTGTGCTGATTAACACTGTTTTCGTTTTATATACATATTTCCCTATAAAGGATTTCGGTTACGTATGAAAATTAACAGCTGTTAATTTTTTATTATACTGTTTTTCCCGCTAAAATTAGCTTGATGATAGTGCTGCATTTAATGCTTATTTTATTCAATATTGCAGAAATAGATTTACAGATTTTTTCTAACTTGCTTTAAAAGGATACAAAAGCCTTTGTGAAACCACAAAGTAAAAAAATAAATTGCTGCTAGTGAGTTTCTTGAATTATCTTAATATGAAACGCATCCTCAGCAGTATTTTTAAATTCCTACTCATTTCATCATAGTTACCAATGAAATGAAAAACTAAATTAAATAACTGGTAACTAAAACTCATAGTCGATACTGTTAAAATGTGGAAAAACACTGCAAAAAAGGAAGAAAAAAAAATACTGTGAACATAAGATAAGTTAATGAAAGCCAATTTAGTGCTAGTAAGAACTCGAACAAAAGAAACCTCTGTGCAATACGTCAAAAAATAATGTTCAACTGTTCGTGTAAGTTTCTTTTGATCAAGTCCAAACACGGAATTTGATTGACATCTATCAAATACGACATTAATAAAAAGTTTACCTTTTTTTCCTTCAACAAAATATACTAATACGCTGAGAATGCAGCATGAATTTATAACAATAAAAGGGTAAGTATTTTGAAAAACGAATAACCTTCCCATTTTGTGAATTTTGTTTTATTTATTAGTGATAAAGTGAACGGAGAGGTCTAACTAATGCATATTGTATTTTAACATTACTTGGATGCAAGGGCGTATACAGAAAAACATGAAGGGGAGGGGGCAGGCCCAGGGGAGCCCCGATGGAAAGTCACTGGAGGTCACTTTGACCTCTCAAAATTTTCCTTATTCGGCGAACTTTTCTGACGATTCGGCAAAAATATGATCCGGCATAAGTTGGAGCCCTATTCGGCAAATGGAGAGTTTCCGCCCTGCCAAAATGTTAAATACGGGGCCCCTCTGGGCAGATCCACCATTTGGGCAACTATGGGATTGGTCTATTGCCCCCTCCCCCTTCCAAGGTTTTAGAAGCAATGTAATTCTAAAATGATATCGATATTAACCCTGCACATTAACTGCATATTAACTGAACACCAATAACTTTCCCTTTTCAATTGGCTACCAAAGAAAATGTATGCACTTTTCAAACTCAGACAAATTTACTACATCCGAACTCTTTGATAAATTTAGAAATTGAAGCAACCGTCAATTTAAAGTTTTTTTTAAAATTTTTTTTAAATTTTAAATATTTTTTACTTTGGAAAAAGGGGGGGGGGGCAGCTACCCTCTCTTGCCTCCCTCTGGAAACGCTCACGCTTAGATGTTTTATTTACTAAATGTGCTTTCTATAGGCTGTTCATCCAGTAAGAGTAGCAGTTCTGGCCTTGGGTACTTCGAAAGAAGTCGCCTTCGAAGGAGGTCCACGGAAGTGGCCACTATTCAAGGACGGACATTTTACAAAACGTACGTATCTCCCTTAAGTTTCTTATGAAACAAAATTTATTAAATATTGAATAAGTTTAAAAATTGCTTTTCATTTAACATCACTTTTCATTCAAAGCAAGTAATTGATCATTATTTTAACGTATTAGGTCAACATGGTTATAGAGAAAATTAAGATGTAGCAACTATAGATCCCCTTTTATTAGTAGTTCTATGAAATCAATTTTTAAGCAGTTGTTTACATCCTCCCATTAAACTTATTTATTTCTTTAGTATGTTTTTAAGCACAGGGGAGGGTGCCCCAAAGCGGGTAGGATAACGAAGAACAATCGAAAATGATAGTTTTTGCCTTTTTATCGAACAGTTTTTTTTTCCCTAGAAGGGATCGTGAACTTTAAAATAAAA
This sequence comes from Uloborus diversus, assembly GCF_026930045.1. Lineage (NCBI taxonomy): Eukaryota > Metazoa > Arthropoda > Arachnida > Araneae > Uloboridae > Uloborus > Uloborus diversus. The sequence continues at coordinate 88,837,752 of NC_072740.1, read as the reverse complement.
AGTGATTCTTGCATTGTTTCAAGCGCAATATTTGTTTATTATCAAACATTACAAACACTTGAAAAACTCGCTTTGCCCTACTTGGGTGCGTAAGCCATTCGGGTAAAACGGGTAAACTTAACTAATTGTAGTTTGGTACATTTGTCCGTCAAATATGGAGTAATAAATGAGTGAATCAACTGACTAGCTAACTGCCATTATAAAAAAATAATAATAAGTTAGATTTTCAATTTAAATTGGATAAGTATAAGTTTGTAATATTTTTTTGTGGCAAAAATGTCTCTCCGTTATCTGACTATCCGTTGTCTATCCGTTGTTAAAATGTCTATCCGTTTTTAAAATTTGATTTTTAAAAAAAGTTACTAACAAAAAGTTATTGGCTTCGGTTTTCTTAGCAACTTACCATGATGTGTATAAAAGTCTATGCATCAGTTTTTGAAAAATATTATTTTGATAAGCTTATAGACAGAAGTGCATCGATTTTTTTTTTTTTGTAAAAATTGTCCTTTCGTTACCGCTGGAGTTCACCAGATAATGTTATTTCTTATTTTATTTCTTATTTTACGAATTTTTATGTAAATAAATGAAATTCTTTCTCAATATCATAACAAATATTCACTTTTGTTTTTTCATTTAGTGGAGCCAGCTAATGATGGATTGCTAGATATTTCCCTGATTAAAGATCCAGTCAGATATAACAGTAAGAAACTTCATGATAAAATAATGCCTAAGAACTGAAAGCCAATCATACTATATTATCAAATTTTACTTACTTTCAATTTTAATTTGCAGGGTAGACTGACCTGTGAATGAATTTTTTAAGCACAATTTCATTTTTTAAAAATCCTAGAGTTTTTAAAAACTGAAGTATTCAATTCTTGATAGTTTAAGCATTTTATTTGGTCTATGTAAATACTTAAACTTTCGGGAACTTAAAAAAACTTGCGGGAACTTAAATGATACCACTTTTGGCATCTTGGGTGTTTAAATGGAAAATGGCACAATAACAACCCAGTGAATGAACACCTTTAACCGTTAAATAAGCACAAATTTACCGGTAAATGAACACTGGCATAATTTCTTTTAATTTTAAAACTTTAAGTTTTTTTTGAAGTACTTTCAATTTTGTATTTTTTAGTAAGGCAGATAGTGACTAAGTTTAGTAAAAAGTTGTTAATGATTTTTTATTGTTTTTATGTACAATTTGCAATTTTCTACTTTGTTTCCATCGATAGTTACATTGAACGTAAGTGGTGCCACCAAAAGTCACGCCATTTGTTTAACATTTTATTAATGTTGCTCATTATTACTCATGACGTATGCGAGTTAGGACACATATTTGCGTCACTGGATGAGATATACAGTATTAAAGAGTATTATTTAATTATTCTTCGTCGCAAATGCATAATGCCTGAAATACGATAGTTTTAGGCTTGTAATTCGGTAATGATTACGGCATTTTTAAATATTTTTTAAAATTTCAGTATATTGAGGAACGGGGGAACAAGTGAGCAAGGGGATAGGATAACGTCGAGCAAAAAATCTGAAAAAAATCTCAAGTAATGGCAGTACCAGCCCTACTTCTTGGTCAAACTTTTAGAGCAATGAGCTTGTTTATGTTTCTGTGTTGACAATTTCTTTGTTTTATCCGGTGTTGTATGTAATTTAATCGCTGTTTCCTTCACGTGAAAACATATTTTAAACTAACTAATACGCTAAACTTAATTACTGCAAACCATTTTATGAGCATTTAAGTAAATCTATGACAATGTTTAAATTTTTAATTAAATCAAAAATTCTTTATTTTTGAAAATTAGTTCTAGGGCACATGAGAAGGCTCTTGGGAACACAACATGTAGGGGCACATGTGAATAGTTCCCAAATCCAATTATGAAAAAAATCGGGAAAAAATTCCAGGGCACAAAGGAAAGATTATACAGTCATGGCGAACTTTTTGTCTCAGAAATTGATAATATTTTCTGAGAAATTAGGAAATGAAACAAAATTTTCACATGTGCCCCCCTTTCCCTTATAAAACATTGTGAAGTGTAGTAAATTTGACGGTTAAATAAAATTGAAGGAAGTCATACTAGTTTTGAACAAACTATTGCCTGATTTGCTCTTTTAAGGCTAACTGCAATTTAAAACAACACTATAATATAAAAAACACCATTAATAGGTTGAGTTTTTGCAATTAGAAATGTTATTTTATTTTATATTACTATACTTTTATTAATGTATCAAATCTTGAGTCTTAAGGCCCATTACACTTGTTAAAATATTTATTTTAAAGAATATTAATAATGTTCTGAAGGCATTTATTTTGTTTTCATCGACAGAGGATTTGACAGTTTTTCGAGTACTCTGTAAGGGTCTAGGAGAAAGTGTAAGTATATGTTGACTTCTTTTTTTTCTATAATCTTTCATTAGCGAAAAGTCTTAATGCTTTAAAGAGTTGTTTCTCTCACTTGTCACTTGTTTCAATTCAGTTAATACATTTTGCACAAAATAGCGTACAACTAAAATGTGGGCCCAAATTTTGACTACCTTCATTGTTGAGTCCTATTTATTTCAAATTACACCTAAGGTACTTTGTACAACAACATAAATCATGTGTTGTATCGAAAACTTTATTATGTCATTAAATCATAATCCTGGGTAGGATTTTTTCTGGATTATGTGATTACAGATAAATTGCAGTCCATTTTAAATTGCTGCGTTAAGCAGAAATAACTAAATTTTTTACTATTTATAATTGGTATAAAAATCCTTACTTTAAGTTATATCAACTGGTTACTGTTAGAAAACATTTACTACAAAATCAATAATAAAAAAGTTACTTAAGGTAGTAGAATGAATCATCCGAATTGTGAGCAATAATTGACATTTAATCAATTGAATGAACGGTATTTCCGAAAACCGCTACGGACGAGTCCCTGAACCACACTCCTTCTTTCCCTATCGAAGCTAGAGTCAACAATTGCATTATTACAACTTTTGAGGGAGAGGCATTCCTGTACCTTCCCTACACCCACATAATTGAAGATGATCTAAAATTGCACTTTCGGGAATTTAATTTTGTAAAATTGCTGGAGAAGAGTACGCAAACCTATCCCTTCCCTTAACATTACTAAAGGTAGTTTACAATCGCTTTTGGAAGATAAATTAGACATTAAATAAATACAATAGTAATAAATCAAATGTTCAAGTAAAATTTTCAATTATAAAAAGGCATCTCTTAATAACTAATATTTATCACTACTAAGAGCAGTTCTATATACACGCTATATCATAACAGCTGTTACACAAAAGGCAGAGCTATTTTTTGCAGCATACTGAATATACTTACTGAGTACATTTTGGATGAAGAGTTAGAGTTAACTGAAAGATGTAACTGGCTTGAAAGAACAAAAGCATTTGTGTAGTTTTTCCAAAATGTCACTGCTGTTCAATAATTCCGTGAGAATTCTCTAATAATTCAATTTCCTGAATTTCCATTTTAGTCGCTACCCTTAATATAATTAGTCAAGTGAAGTTTTTAATGGTACCGATGTATTCGGGGGAAATAGAATTTAAAGAAATATCCTTCTTTTTCATTTTTCCTCCCCGCCCCTTCCCCCAAATAAGAACAATACAATTACTACGAAAGTAAAATTAAGGCATACAACCATTTTTTAAGGTGCTACAAAATTAAAAATACGGATCTCAGTATAAAAAGGTTCTTTTTAAAGAGTTAAAAGCGAGAAAAAAAATTAAGGACTTTTAAAGGAACTTACCACTATGCACACAAACCCTGAAAGGGGCACTTCCCGTATTATAAGTATATTTCAACGTTTACTGCACCTAAAGTCTTAAAACTAAGAGCCAGATTATGTATCAGGTTAGTTATTGGATTATATCAGTATTTATTTCTTTAGTGTTCAGTTAAAATCTGGAAAATATCAAGAGTTGCAATTTCTGTTCGGGAAGAAAAAATTTCGGAAATGATACTCCGCGACATGGGTTGTTCCTCCAAGTTTGAACCCCCCATTTTTTACTAAATTGATTGACTAACACTTAAAGTGCATAATTTCCATAAAACTCTCATCAAAGCGATCGTTTGATAAGAGTTTTATAATGTTCTGTCTCTGCCCTGGTGTGAAAATTTCGGCAGTGATCCAAAATTTAAAACACATTCCGAAACGCAAAACCCGTTGCTGCCCAATTTCGGGCCCTATGCCGCTTTCTAATTTTGATGTTACATAAAAAAAGAAAGAAAAATGAGATGTGAGTGCTTCCCTCCTCCCCGTTTTTTCTCAAAAAAACATCGGCATTTAGACGTTTTTCAAGGCCGATTTTTTTTCTCCGAGTTAGCCAAAGGCTAAATTTTTGAACCATAGGCGCCAATGCATCGGCCATCGAACCTTATTAATTTTATATCACACTAGAAGTCCGTCCCAACATTGTTTGGGTTAAAACATTATTTGTCTTGTATAAACTTTTTGCAGTTACTTTTTGATTTAAAATTTAATGGTATACAACATTTTTTCTTTCTTTTTTATAAAAGTTTGAAACGAACTGATTTACCTTGTTTCCTAATCAAGAGATACCAACATATAACTCCCACTGAATACACTCTTCCCGTATGTAACGTTGCACTATGTATACATTGTAAAAACAATTCAGAAAAGTTCCTGTAAAATAAAATGGGCAGCTGATGTGTCCAATTTCTGCAAGTATCCTACTTTGCAAAAACTAAGAACGTTTCCCGCTAAAAGTCAGTAACCTTCGGCAGTCTCGTAGTTCTCATGCCTCAGGATTCAGTTTGAATGTGAACTTTTAACAAAGTTGAAATGGTAGTTGAGAAACGAATAGTTGAAATGGTTTCGGAGATTACCTCGAACATATAAACATACAAAAATCCACTCTCTCTCTCTCTCTTTATAATATTAGTATCGATGACTGTATTATTGGTCATTATTTTCAAAGTAACGAATGTAAGAACCTCACATCAGAGTTTATCGCTTGAAATCAGTAATGAGCAGAAAGGAACTTTACTCCAAACTTATCACGAATATTGTCAAAACATAATTAAATGTGAACAATTTATCTAAAAATTATATGGCGTGATCATATAAATATTTATTATTTCCAAATTAACCAATGTTAGATCCTCATTTCAGACTGGGTCGTTTAAAATCAAAAATTAGTAGTTAGTAATACTGCTCTAATCGTATCATGAATAATTACGAATATTAAAATGCAAATTAATGCACACAATTGATCTTTAAAATTATATGATGTGATTGTATTAATACTTAGTTTATTCAAAGTGAGGAATGTGTGATCCCCATTTCAGGATTTGACGTTTAAAATTGGGAATGTGCAATCAGCCACAAATCCACATCCAGCGCAATCAGAAGCTCAGATCAAGTAAGTATACCTACTTAAAATAATAACGACTGTAAAATCTTATATTTTAATTATCTTTTAGTATTTATTGACCCAATTTAGAAATTTCGAAAGAAGGTATTTTGGTGAGTAATGTATAAAAAATTGACGAGAAAGAACTTTTATATTTTGAGTTATATGTTTCAAGAAGTATTTTACTTCCAGTTTGCAATTTTTATTTTTCGCAAAAATGTTTCTGAGCTTTTTCTGTAAATATGTTTACTTTTGCTCAAAATGTAAAATCAATATTTCTCCTTCTTATGACGGATTGAATTCTTTCAGTGCGCTCTTGACGCTTTGTATTTCTGTTGCAATGAAAAATCTTTCTCTCTCCATCTTTTTTTAAATTAAGACACTCGTATATGGAAGATATATAAAGAAAGAAAGTGCACCTATCAGTTTTGAACTATTGATTCAACAACAAACTGTTTAGCAATCAAGATTGCTCATTGCTCTCAATTTTGACAATTCTATGAATTTTATTTATAACGAATCAGTTCGTCGCAGACTAGTAATACATGAATGTGAAAAATATTATCTTTATGGAAATAATTTATTCCTTTATTTTTTTATTTATTCCCTTATTTTAGAGTAAACTGACAGTAAATGACCATTTAGTAGATGTCGACAAGTTCTTTTTTAGTTTAACTTTATTTTCAATAATTGTTAAAAAATGAGATTTCGTCAGTAACTATAACCATTTACGTCCAGAAATTGACCAGTGTCAGTCAGTGATTGACAGCTTTTTCCACACAGTAAAAATCAAAATCTATGCCATTAAAATCCAGTCACATTTATGCATGTACGTTCAAATATGTACGTCCATCTAAAGATAACTTCTGATTGGCTGTTATGTGTATGACTTCACCACACTTGAACTTGATGGAGAGTAAGTGCCAGTAATGACGTAATTTTTCGCCAAATTTGGTGCCAAAAATGATGCCAACTGGGCGATATTTCTTCAATTTTCAGCCAAACCTATAGTATGAAAGCAGATATGACGCCATCACTTGAGATCCTCCGCAGAATCTGAATCTAGTCGCCATGATCCAGAGGGAGGCCATGAGGTCATGGCCCCTCCCAAAGTCTTGTGATTGTAGGATTTTTTTTTAAGAAGAAAAAAGAAAGAGAAAGAAAATGTTATGAGAAGATAACCAAATAAAACAGACGTGTACTTTAAAAGAAATTTAGGTCTCAGTTAGGGGAGATATTATATCTCTCTCATTGAAACAGAACTATTATTTCCAAAATTTTGCTCCATCGTTTACATCATTTCTTGATTCCAACTTTATACGCTGGGACGATCGCTAAATGCTGCTGTCCTCAGAGTACACCTATTGCTCACCAAAGAGAGCCTAAATTTGCCCGTTTTTATGGCTTTAATTTCGAAACTTTCCTGGGAGAGAGCTTCCTTTTCCCATGCTCCTCCACAAATGCCACGACATGTAACCAAAAATTGCCTTTTAGGATTTCAATTTGAAAAAATTTCAACGGAGATTAGCTTACCCAACCCTTATCCCTTAACTTGCCTAAAAGTGGTTTAAATGACTTATTTGGGGGCTTCAATTACAATTGATTTTCCACAGGACCCCTCCTTCCTCCCGGTTAATATCGTGATGATAGCTTTAAGAGGTTTTTGGGGGAAGAGCTCATGGTTCTTCCATCCCTTTCTCTAATACGTCCGAAAATAGCTCAAAATTAGAGTTTTAGAGCCTCAATGTCAAACTATTCCCAGGAAGGGGAGATTCCAAGCACCTTCACTTTCCCTTTAATATCAGCAAATATTGCCTAAAGGTGCGTTTTTAGGCTCGCCAGCAGAAGAGCACCCACCCCCTCTCCTAATTTCTCACCATATAACGGCAGAATGTTTCGGTTTCTAAGCTTCATTTTAAAAAGTATTTTGGCGTCAGCACCCGAACCCTAAGCTTTCTCCTTCCATCATAAAAAATTGCCTAAAACGCATTTTTAGGACCCTATTTTAAAAAATTACTCGGATATTTCTGTTTCGGAACGTTTTTGAGGGAGATTCCAAAATCTATCTCTGTCACCTAATATCTTTTTTAGACTAAACTTGAGTTTTAAAAACTTCATTTGAATAAAATTTCTGGGGAGTTTGTTAAAAAATTTTGGATGGCGCCTCACAAAATGATCGGCTAGATCCGTCACTAGGTGCTACTATAATGCCTAAATATTGAATATTACTATTTAACATTATATGAATAATATTTAACAGTAGTAATATAGGCGGGCACTATGTCATTCAACATTTAAAAAGCAGATATTGTAGGAAAACATTGTTTGAAATTTTATTTCCTATTTTGCATTTGTTAGTCAAAAAACTCCATTGTTAAAGTATAGTTTCCGAGAAAATTTAAAAATACTTCTGAGGCTCTGATGCGCGTTTGAAAATGTGTAAATTTTGCTTAATATTTTAAGGATTTCCATACCTCTTCATTTCATCTATAATTGGTTACATCATTATTCAATAATTTTACATTTCATCGAATTTCTTTGACGAATAGTCTGACTTTTACTTACAAATACATTTTTTCTTCCTAGGATATTTTGTTCTGAGCCTTCAACAATTCATCTCAAGAATGCAGTAAACACGGTTGGTAAGAAATTGAAAGATGAAAGCATTGTGAAAGTTAGTACATATTATCTAAGTTATTTTTCATTTACCATTTTTTAATAGTTAATTATTTTTAAATGGATGGATATTTCATCAAAATTAATTCAGAATTCAAACATTCAGCTGAATTTAATTCTGAGACTCTTTTCCCTAATACCTAAGCGTGATGAAAAAAAAAGCTATACAAAGCTGAAATGCTACAATTAAATGACTTAAAAACTTGCAATCAATAATTAATTACTAAAAATTCCTATATATTCTCTTATAAATAACTTTGTATCGGTAATGCTTTTTCTTTCATTCCAGGGAACTACTTACATGTAATATTTTTTTTTATTTCAAGTTTCATAATTCTACTTCCGTTTTGAATTAATTGGATTATTGCAATTTCTCTGAAGAATGAACTGAGGAAAATAGCAGCGAGAGTAAAAGCTTGAAGAATGAAATGCAACTGTTTCTTGAACAAAGAGAAAATATTTCATCGCAAAAATATGTCGCATAACTTTTATTCTAATAGGGAAAATCAAGTTGAGATGGTTTAAGCATTAAGTGCATTTGAATTAAATTAAAACAGATGTTGTGGGAGTTAAAATGTTTCACAGGAACTTTTTCTTTTTTTTTAAAAATTTCTCTGACAGGATTCATTTATTTATTTCAACTGAACAAAAAGCAAATAAATAAACGCCTATCTTCGTGGTAACATGATTTTTGAAAGAGTAGAGATACTGTCTTTCCGGAATTAGGCGTAACTCCTCCATTTTTGAGAGTAAAATTTGAGAAAACCAGTTCTACGTAGATTTAATTGACACCAGGTCAAATATTACGAGTCTCTTCTGATCCACTTTTCGAGGTTGAACAGGAATAGAAATAATAATAATAATCTTATTTTATGCATGTAAGTCGGTGATTCTCAACTTGTGGGGTGCGAGCACATACGAGGTGGTGGGGGGTGCGCAAATATCCAAGAGAAAATATTATTTAAAAAAATTGATTAAATGACCGGAAGGAAAAGCAGGCATACAAATAGAAAAGAAAGTAATGAGCATTTACTGGCAAAATATATTTTTTGATCGTAATTTGTACAAACGTTCAATATTCTTCAAAATACATTCCTCCTGCATCAATACACTTGCGGAGACGTGTTTGCTACGCCTGAAAGGCACCCTGAAACTCTTCCAAGGGAATGCCTCTCAGGAACGTTGTAACGTGGTGTTGGATGTTTCCCAAGGTTCCCCAATGTTTTCCTTTCTTCTCTCTCTCTCTCTCTTGAGTCGCGGAAACAAAAAGAAGTCACATGAAGCTAAGTAGGGACTGTAAGGTGGTGAGGGATTACCGGGGGGGGGGGGGGACATCCATAACGGGGTTTGTCGGCGACCTCCTCCTGGCTCTCTTTGAATGCCTTGTGCCACTTCCCAGACTGTGATCTTGAAATGCAATCGTCCTTGAAGGCTTCTTGCAGCATCTGGAATGTTTCGGTTACATTTTTTCCAAACCTCACGCAAAACTTTATGGCGTATCATTGTTCAAGCGAACGCTCCATTGCGTTATGTTACAAAAGTTGAAAACATACTTCAAGCGGAGGCACTTATCTCCGCTCACACTGCTCGAAAGCAACTGACGACTGGATGCATTGAAAGGGCACCACATTTCCCAGCCGGTTTTACCGTGCTGCCATCTATCGTCGCGTCACAATAACATTATTCTCATTACTTTCATAATGGACCCTGTATATTCAGCAGGGATCTATACTTTGTCTTCAAAGAAGTCACAGCAGAAAATCCAGTTTCACAAAGGTAGGATGTTGAAAATGGTTATAGAATGCGAAATGTCCTTGTTTTTGGTGCGGAAAAAGAATCATCCTACTCCTGACCAAAATTCAAATAGTGATTTATTATCAAATTGTCTTTTGGTTTCGCCATTTGTCATAAAGTCTAAGAACTTTTCTTCCTCATCAATGGAGAGTCCTTCGGGAATCTTATGAAATGGATCTCTATCCCATTCGTAACTTGCTATCAGTTTGTCGTCATCAAGAAAATACTTTTTAAAATTAGTTGCTAGCATGGCTAATGATTTTCAATGGTTACAAAAACTTTTTCGAGTTCTTCTTCATCCTTTTAAAGTTTAATACTGTAAGAGGTCGATAATCAACCTCATCTAGGTCCTCCAATTTATTTGCATTCAGTTCTATAATTTCCTATGTTCTAATAAGACTATGCTCAAAACAAAATTACGCGTAACTTCAGCTTCAAAATTTGCCCTCGTATTGACGTGACGGGGGGGGGGGGGGGCGTGAGCTCCCGTCAGTAATCAAAGGAGGTCGCAGAGCCTAAAAGGTTGAGAACCACTGGTATAAGTAGATTACATGTTAATGAAATATCCAATTACTAACCATGCCAGCAGTGCTAAAGTTGAAGAGATTTATTATATCAGTATGTAAATATTATTATTTGTGTTATTATATAGATTCAATTGATATTTTGGGAAAAGTTGCTGGTATACCAATCCCAAATAAGATTAAGATAGATAAAGCTGGCTTTAAGTTCTATTTTAGGGTGTTGAACGTTCTCAAAAGCCAATGAATATTTTACAGGTTCCATTTTATGGCGATAAAGGATTTTCTGTTGATGTGTGGCTGAAAGATTCTGTGGGCCGGAAGTTCGCCAATATATCCGTATTTGAAATTGAGTGGGAAGTGTCGGATAAGACACTAGCCGAACCAAACGACGGACTTTCAACCCACGAGAATGCAGTGGCAGGGTATAGGAAAATCACGAGAGGTAAATGTATTTCATACTTTTCTTAAATATTCAGGCTGAAATTTCTGCTAAACGAAAAAGTTTATTTTTACTTTAAGAAACTTCAAACAGCTTTTAAATAATAGTAAAATGATACAAGATTTCAATCATTTGACTAAAAGAATGTTTAATTTCAAATAATAATATCACTACATGAAAGATTAAGGTTCGAACTTATAAAAAAAAAGAAATTGTAAGACTGGGTTGGGGGGGGGGAGACATGCGCTCATTCTATAGTGGCTGGAGATCTTGGAAACCCGTGGTCAACCTAGGTGTCAAATTCAGTCGGTGAATTTATGTGTTTGCATCTTAACTATATTTAGTTTACTTCCTAAGATTCATGACGTCGCTTCAACCTACACTTCCATTGCATGTGGAATTTACTCTGTCAGTCGCGCCGAAAGCTAACTAAGCAAAAAATTAAAATAAATAAATAAATAAATAAAAAATAAAAGATGCATTTGTTTCTGAAAAATTTAAAGTTTTTATAATTTGGGATTGCAGCTGGGTTTTGATTTTTAATTTTTTTTTTTTTTTTTTTTGATTTAAACGTTCTTTATTCTATTTTCAATCGCTACAATTTGCAGTTGATTACCCTTTATTTATAAAAGTTATAGTTTTAAGTATCGTTAAAATTAATTCGCACTAAATAATTTAAATAAAGAAGACTAATAAATCGAAACACATTAAAAGGTATGCACAACAGGTTCAGCTCTGCCACAAAATCTTTATTTGAATTAGTGAGAAGCAAAGGGCTGTAAATGACAAAATTAAAAACTTGGAGATAACCAATACAAATGGTAGGTGAACCTCTTATCTGTCTTGACGAAAAATAGTTGGACCATCTTTTGAGCTAGTCACGGTCAATAAATAATCCAGAACCCTGGAGTTGAGTAAAGAAGACATTTGGCTACAGTTAAAAAACGAGCTGCTGTGTGCATCACATGACTTCCTTTTGCGCCAATTTAATGATAATAGTGACTTGGAGTAAGCAAAGAACCCCAATTTGTTCCGAACTGAAGCAAAAAAAAAAAAAAAAGTTTTACAGTAAAACCTGCCTACAACGATACTGTTGGGACCTAAAAAAATATCGTAATAAACAGGTTATCGTTATAAACAGTTTGATTATTCATGCTGACATTTTGCTGGGGCCAAAAAAAAATACTGTTGTAGACAGGTTATCGTTATAGACAGTATCGTTATACTCAGGTTGCACTTATACAGATTAATTTTTCCAATATTGGACATTTTAATGTGATTCAATTGGTTAACTCTCTAAATATCGCCAATAGTGGCCAAATATAAACCAGATTAAAAAATAAAAAAATAAAGCGAAATTTGTTGCCAAGTTGGTGAAAAAACTTGGCGACCAAAATCTTGGAGATATATCGCCAAGTGTTTGCCAAATTATAACACCACTTGAGTTCGCATTAAAATTAACAATGATTCCCCCCCAAAAAGGTGTAAAAGACTCCCTTAGGAAAATTCGAATGCAACGAAAAGGAGAGGTGCGCAACTAAACCCCAATAGGAGCCTATGTACCAAATTTTAACTTTCTAAAACATACCGTTTTTGAGTTATGCGAGATACATACGCACATACACACATACGCACATACATGCGTACATACGACGTCACGAGAAAATTTGTTGTAATTAATTCTGGGATCGTCAAATCGGATATTTCGGGTGTTTAAACGTTCTTAGGCATATGTCCACGTGTGGTCGGGTTGAAAAAAAAAAAAAAAACAATATTCATTCAGGGGCGAGCAAAATGGAAATTAAGCCCGTTTTTTGGGTGAATTTTTTTTCGCGAATACAATATTTCCTTTACTTCGTAAAAGGAAGTAATAAAATAAGGAAAGAGACAAAAGTTTTAGTGTGAATTAGAAGGTGAGCAATAAAGAGATTTGAATCTAGCAGTTGGCGAAACTTTGGATTTCTGTCACCAATACTGTTTGCAGTCATATGCATGTAATACATTAGATACATTACATTTTAAGAAGTAACTGAAGTGAGGAAACACTTCCTCCAGATGCATGAATGAAGGAGTTCAGTCACTCGTAACGAGAATGAAAGGTCATGTGTTAAATAGGAAAGGAAGAGTAGAATTTCCTCAAGTGAAACCATGAGTCACTTGAGGATTCGGATTTTGTCTAAATGAGTATGGTAAAAAAACTGAAAAACAATTCTCTCTTTATCTGCCAAGAGCAGAATGAAAAGACCGATATGTTGCCAAAAAAATTAAAAAAAGTTTCTGTAAGATTTTATTTTGAAAGTTTTCTGCTATTCGCAAGAAAGACTGACATAATTTAATGCGCATACACTGTGTTTGTTAACTAACCAAATTTTCCAGACAAGTCCAGTATTTTTTAAAGTAAAGCTTAAAATGAATGCCCCTATTAACCACTTTTGATGAATAATTTTAATTAGCATTTTACATTTTTTTTGTTCCATAAACAGAAATTTGAAAATATATTTTTTTCAATTGCATTGAAACCTTTTACGTAAATAAATTTTATATACCAGAGGTTTTCAAACTAGGTTCTCTGCAACCCTAGGGGTTGCTTTGACGTTGATTATTTATTGAATATATTTTAGAAAAAAAAAAGAAAAAAAAAACATTAGCTACTTCACTATTAATCACCTTACTCAGATGAATAAATTGCGCTGAAACAAAAATATATGCTGGTATATTTTTTTATTTAAGTAGGATGCAGCTTTGATATTCTATTTTATTTGCTCTTTTATCAAAAACAGTAAGCTCAAATGGTTCCCTTAAGTATAATAGGTTGAACACCCATATTATACAATGTTTTTAACACCGAAAACTAAATGAATTCCAACATGTAATGTGAAGTTTTGGCAATGATAACTAAATAATATATTGCAGTTAATATTTTAATATTTTATTTTTATCGCTGAAAACCGAAGAATAAATTTTGGTCTGAATAGTCATTCCTGAGCTTCAAACTATTAAGATTTTGATGCATTTCTATGTATAGAGTAGTTTAGTTTAGTAACAATCTTATAAAACTCACTGGAATTAAAGTCACTCAGTTGACTCAAACTCGGATTTTCGAGACTTTTGTACATTTTACTGAGTTGAGAGGCATTACTTTATATTATAAAAGTATCGAACTGTTCTTCTAATGCCCGCCTTATTTAAAGTCACTCAGCTTGCTCTGATTTAGATTTATGAAACCATAATGAATTGCTCTAGAGTTGAAAACTTGGTGTTAACATTTACTAGAGAAAACCGCGAAGTTTTCTCATTCAATGTACGTATTTATGTCTGCATGCATGCAACCGTGTCCCCGTTTTACCTGCTAGACTTCTCATTTTGCAATTGTTACTCTTAGATGCTGCATACTTCCAATTGCAAAAATGGTGAAAATAAGGGTTCCGAGTTAAGATATCGAAAGTTTCACGCAAAAAAGGAAATTAGTGAATAAATACGACATCTAACTTTTTATTGGACCCTAGATAAATAATCCCCTACCCCTAATATTAACATATTTAGGGAAAAAATCTTCATTAAAAAATAAATATAACACAAAAAAAGTTGAAACATTTGCGAACAAAACTCAAAGAGACATTCGAAATCAAAATTTTAAAGGGCCATGCAAAAGATGAGATTGGAAATTATCGAAATAAAAAACGAAGTTTTTATATTTTTTAATGCTGTTGGAAAAATAAATGCAAATGTCATGCTATGATACGCAAAAACACACTACATAGTCTCATACTATTTGAAAAAATACACTCTATACACACATATAATTTGATATTCTAGTTACCAGCAATACGCAATACTCCCCCCCCCCCAAAAAAAAAGGTGTTTTTGATTGTGAGTGTAAAGTGTTGTGTAAATCATAAAACACTGCATTTTATATCTCGGTAAATAGTAGTCGCACTAATGACAAACTTTTTGTGTTCGAGTTGTGTTTTTATGCTTTTGATTTCCCAAATTCCAATGTAGGGGATTGCTTTACGAAATTATTTTTTTTTTGCTTCAAACTTTTCATAACTTTACATCTTCTTTTGATCATTTTTGCAATAAGGAGTATGCATCTAGAAGAGGTCTTACTGGTTAAACGGGGACTCTCGCTATATATATATATATATAGTGTTCGAATTGGGACGAAGCTTTTTTTGCGGAATTTCAAGTTGATTGCAAGCTAGCTCCAGCAGCAGGTCCCACTAAGATATTGCATCTGTCTTAATACGATCTGGATGTCAGTTTTGGTTGCTTAGAACTGGAACTGGTTTAGATGAGTAATTACGAATGTTGAACCATTCTCCTGATTCTTTCTGTGAGAGAAGGAACTTACATTTTATATTTGTTCAGTTTAGTATGCTAAAAAGGGATATAACTCCTAGAAAGTTAGCAAAGATAATCGCACCTAACAGACACGTATCTGTAGCTATAAAAAATACTACTTCCATGATTGTTTTTAAAAAATCGATCTTCTCCATGCGTCTGAAGAAATGCATTGTAACTAACTGAACAGGAAGAATGTGAAGAAAGGGCAAATGTGATGGAGAAAATATAAAACTCCAAACTAGGATCAGTTCCTACTCTGAAATTAGCATTATCACGGGACGCTACAGCGTCCCGCCCCGCCAAGGAAACCAAACGTCAGCAGCCAACAGAAGCAAATCCACCGCCAAAGACGAAAGAAAATAAAAGCAACCAAAAACAAGTTTACACGACAGAATAAGTTGGGGTTTTTGGGGTTTTTCACCCCTCTGTATCTCAGCCCCATGAAAACCCCCGGAGTTGATTTTTGGTACACTCAATCTCTAGTGACCCCTGACGCCGTAAACCAAAATACAATCCCCTGGACCATCAGGGGGAGGAGGTATTAAAGTTAAAAAATCGCTGTTCAAAAAAGTTTTCGCTTTCTGTGACAGGGCTACAGCCCAGACGAAAAAAGGAATCAAGCTGAAATTTCGCACACACATTCCTTGTGCCCTACTGATGTGCCTTTTGTGTCATTTGACCCCCTCCCCCCCATCGTTTTTACCCCACAAATCGTACCTTCCCGGGGTTCTGCAGCAGCCCCCCGGGGGTCTATGGCAATAATTTTTTGTATACATATTCTTTGGGGGGCATTGATGACATATACAAAAATTCGAACCCCAGGGACATCATGGGCCGGAGTAATTAAAGTTTGAAAATCACTAATTTCCCCTAAATTCATATGTACTTTCAGCTTATAGGAGTTGTTAATCTTTGACTTCAATTACAAGGCTAGAACAGATCTAAGATCTAACAAAAGTTGTCTTTGGAAATGAAATTTAATCAAAACTAATAAAACAGATCCAACAGTCCATCCTAGACGTTTAATCGCGGATATCACAAATTTGCCACAGCGACTGCGCATGCGCGCAGACTCATTGGGCTTTATGTTTTAAGATTCTATGTAGTTTGTTTATATTTAAGCAGAGAAACATTAAAGAATAAGATTAAAATATAGTCCCCCCCCCCCAACCCCAATTTCGCCGATACGAAATTTCTTTTCTTCCTGTTTTTTAATTTTGATATATTTAAGGGGGAAGAAATTCTAAATGTCGGCGAAAGTGGGGTTAAACCATGAAAATACTTTGCGTGACATATTATTTGTAAATCTACGCATATGTATATGATACATCTAACTTTATAATTGAGAGCGAAGAATAGCACTTATTTATTGGTTTACTTATTTTCTAAATTAATGCATTTTTCACAAACATAACACATTATGAATTGAAATATATGATATATGTGTGTGGATATCCGTGTTTTGCAGTAATTTGTTAACAGACAAAATTTTTGCAATTAATTTAAGCAAGACTTTTGAAATGAGATAAGTCCACGCGCATACGCAGTCGCTGTGGCAAATTTGTGATATCCGCGATTTGACGTAGAGTACAGTTGCATACATCTTCTGACTCATCCAAATTTAAAATATTTAAAGACTTTTTTTTTTTTTTTGCTTGGTCGTAACATACGTTATTTTGTCTTTTTAGTGAACGTTTAAACAAAACTAGGTATTAAACAAGACAAAGAGTTCCATCAAAAGAAAGATAAATTACCCAACAATTAAAATTATCCCATAAAACGTAAAATAATCCGCAATTTAAGAAAAGAAGTCATTAAATAAAAGCTAGATTGATATAAACCGCATGTTGTAAAACATTAAAAAAAAAAAAAAAAAAAAACTTCATGAAAATGTTGAATAATCCACCAAATAAAAAAAACTGTAATAAAATTTATGGCGAACTTGTAAAATACTTGAAAATGATATAATTAAATATATAGTATTTTATTATCCAAGCAGTTTTCTTTGCAGCAGAGAGGATGCAAGGATTGCAATAAAATTTAAACGGCCCAATTCTCACCAAACGAACATAGAATCTTACTGGTCAGAAAATAACATGACGTAAAATTAAGCTTGCCATTATTGTTCCTTAAAAACACAAAACAATGTTTTTTCAATTGAATAATTATTACTTGAAATTCTCAATTCTAAAATACAGACAAAGTAATAATATCAATGCAAAAAGATGTTATATCTCACCAAAAACAACCCTGTTGTAAAAATTTCCCCGCCAAGAAAAACTTTAACTCTTCCCCACAAAAAAGAAAGCCTTCATCCTAAACAAAAAAAAAAAAAAAAAAAAAAAAACCTCAGCCATAAAAAGTCATGATATCTAGTTTGCCCGCCAAGTATCTGCCAAACTATCATCCTCCCTGTTCTCCTCTTTCATCACACCTACTTCAGTTAGATCCTCCTTCCACCTTCAACTCCTCAGAAATATGGAATCCTTTAAATTGTTTATCTAGTTTGGCGGGAAGCTTTTTACTCATCAAGCAACCACCTCAACTGAAAAAGCTTCCCGCCAAACAAGATAAACAATTTAAAGGATCTATCCATATTTCTGAGGAGTTGAAGGTGGGAGGAGGATCTAACTGAAGTAGGTGTGATGAAAGAGGAGAACAGGGAGGATGATAGTTTGGCAGATACTTGGCGGGCAAACTAGATATCATGACTTTTTAAGGCTGAGTTTTTTTTTTTTTTTTGGTTTAGGATGAAGGCTTTCTTTTTTGTGGGGAAGAGTTAAAGGTTTTCTTGGCGGGGAAATTTTTACAACAGGGTTGTTTTTGCTGAGATTAGACCTACAAGAACTAGGGAATACCTTATGAGGTATTTATTTTGCTTATTGATATTGATATTTACTGCTCGAGACTTCAACGGAGACCTCTCACTTTTGGTTTGAAGAGAAGTTGTCAAAAGGTAAATATTTCAATATCAACAACAGGAATATTTTTTTACCTCCTTGGATTTGTGCGTGTTTAGTTCGATTATCTTTGGCGTTGTTCACGTCTAACTCTCTAGCCGTTGTATCCTTTTTACTTCCTTTTACAAAAAAGGAAGTATTGTATTCGCGAAAAAATTTTCACTCAAAAATCGCCCTTAATTTCCATTTTGCTCACCCCCAAATGAATGTTGAGTTTTTTTTTCGATTCGACCACATGCGGAAAAGTGCCTAAGAATGTATAGACACGCGAAATATCCATTTTGACCATCACCGAGGTAATTACAACGACTTTTCTCGTGACGTCTGTATGTATGTGCGTATGTGTGTATGTGCGTATGTGCGTATGTGCGTATGTATCTCGCATAACTCAAAAATGGTATGTCCTAGAAAGTTGAAATTTGGTACATAGACTCGTAGTGGGGTCTAGTTGTGCACCTCCCCTTTTGGTTGCTTTCGGATGTTCCTAAGGGGGTCTTTTGCACCTTTTTGGGGGGAAATCATTGTTAATTTCGATGTAAACTCAAGTGGCGTTATAATTTGTCGGACACTTGGCGATATATCGCCAGTCTTTTGGTCGCCAAGTTTTGTCGCCAACTTGGCGACAAATTTGGCGGAGTTTTTTTTTTTTTTTTTTTTTTGGTTTCAATTTGGCCATTGTTGGTGATATTTAGAGAATAAATATTGAATCACATTAAAATAGCGAATAATGGGGAAATGACATTAAATTGGAGTAAAAGGAAGTCATGTGATTCACACATCAGCTCGTTTCGTACACTATAATAAAAGAATGGAAAATGTTACTTTCTCTTTTCCAAGAAACAAACTAAAGTAATTTTTAGTATTCCCAATTTCTCATCTAGACTAGTTTTAAGCAATTCAAAACTGACATCCAGATGACATGAAGACAGACAAAATTGCTTAATGGAACCCAATAGAGCTAGCTGGCAAGAAAGTTGAAAGTCCCTGAAAAAATATCTTTGTCCCAGTTGATTCGAACACTATCGTATATATAATTACCGTGGACACTTCCTGGCACCCCTCGCTTCTCTTTGTGGCAGTTTAACTTATCGCTACACCCATTTTGGGAACCCCTGGTTATTGAAATAGATTTCTACTTTCTTACGCATTATTAGAACCGGATTTTTGAAATCGAAAGAAAACGAGCTGATGTGTGCATCACATGACTTCCTTTTACTCCAATTTAATGTCATTTCCCCATTATTGGCAATTTTAATGTGATTCAATTGTTTACTCTCTAAATATCACCAACAGTGCCAAACTGAAACCAAATATAAAAAAAAATGAAATTTCTTTTCCAAATTTGTCGCCAAGTTGCTGACAAAACTTGGCAACCAAAAGACTGGCGGTATATCGTCAAGTGTCCGACAAATTATAACACAACTTGAGTTTACATCGAAATTAACAATGATTTCCCCCAAAAACGGGGCAAAAGACCCCCTTAGGAACATCCGAATGCAACCAAAAGGGGTGGTGCACAACTAGACCCCACTAGGAGTCTACGTACCAAATTTCAACTTTCTAGGACATACCTTTTTGAGTTATGCGAGATACATACACACATATGCACATACATACGTACATACGGACATCACGAGAAAATTCGTTGTAATTAACTTGGGGGTCGTCAAAATGGACATTTCTGGTGTCTGTACGTTCCTAGGCATATATCCACGTGTGGTTGGGTCGAAAAAAAAAAAAAAAAAAACTCAACATTCATTCGGGGGTGAAAAAAATGGAAATTAAAGGCGATTTTTGAGTAAAATTTTTTTTTTGCGAAGACAATACTTCCTCTTTTGTAAAAGGAAATAAAAAACAACTTACAATTACCCTTTTCGGATAATACTTGTAAATCAGCTGAGAAATTCTTACGATTTTACAAAATTTCAAACCAAAAATTATTTTGTTCATAAATTTAAATTGAATTGTAATAAAATATGTATATAAAGTGAAATGTATTTTATTGTCGCTTAAAATAATTGTGTTACATTATAAAAGGAAAACATGTAAGAGAAATTTTCATTAAAAAAGTACGGAATCCGATAAAATCCTAAAAGGTGAATAAGAAATTAAAAAAAAAAATAAACAAATAAAACTGGGAAAAATAAGGAAAAAAAAAACTTATCAGAATATCAAAAACGTTAAACTAAACATTCCTCAAAGTTCCTTTCTTGAGAACGGGAAAATAGACCATTGATGGGAAAATAAGATATTCTGTATCGATCCATATGACTTAATATACTGCAGCGGGAAGGTAAAGCACAGTATCTGAAAATATAAAGCCTGTACATTTTTAACCATTATTATTATTTATTTATTTTGAATTTATTTATTTAGATTTCAAAGAATTCAAACTTAAGGGAGGCACAGGAAAGCTGGAAGTTCGAGCGAAAGTTCTTAAGTACAAGTCAGATTACCTGTCAAAAGAAGGCATTGTCAAATATGTAAGTAAGCTTAACCTAATTACGCCTATTTAAGATCAAAATAGTAACTAAATACAAGCTTTTTGCATAAATATTGTTCGTATATTTAAGTTAGACACAAGTTAACGGTAAATTGAAATAGATTTTCTTTAGTGACGATTAGTGATTGCAATACCGGTATACCGAATACCAGTATTTCGAGCAATTTTGCAATTTCGTAATACCGGTATTTGTTGAGGCAAAGTACCGGTATTTTCGGCATTAGCTGAAAATAATAAATAGTTTCAATTAAAGAATTTTCTCTCTCAGTTTAACTTATTAAATATCTACTTATATTTTAAATGTGCATTTCTTTTTCCATGATACAGAACCAAAATCCATTTATTAATGTAAAAATTTGTTTTCAAAAGCACGGACTAATAGGATATTATTAACCAAAAGTAACGGGGAAAGATTGCAAAATGATATTGACATTACGAGATGGTGAAATGAATAGCTTTTTCGTGCGTTTTGTGCTCCATATTTTTTCCATTTCTCTGATCACTTACTTTCACTTTTGTGAAAGTTAATTTCGAGTGTAATTTTGAATGCATTTGTTCTATGAACAATTTATTCCAACCGTTAACTGTAGTAATATTTTTTAATTATTTGTCTCAATAACTGTACTAAATTTTGACAAAAACTTCTCTTCTTAGCATAACAAAAAGTAATTTGTTGTCACCAGCATTGGTTTGTTGTCCTGTCTCACTTTTAGTCTTTATACTCGGCAAGATAATATTTAGAAATTATGTAGTGCCTTAAAAATTTGCATAGAGGTAAAGCAATTGAAACATTTTCTTAGATATTTACACAATTATAATTGTAAAGAATTTTGAAAAGAAAGCGAAAATGAATAAAAGAAATTAACAAGGTCAAGCCTCTCTTGCTCAAGAAAAAATGATGTTAATATTGGAAAAGTATCGTCTCTCGGAAAGAAATTACTAAAAAATAATTAGTAATAAACATAATACGAAAGAAACATACACATTCAAAAGGATTTATCCGAAATAACACTCAACATACCGAATAATTTGAAGATTAATAATTTGAGACAATTAGAGGAGGTGTATCGTTCATTGTTAATAGTACCACCGACCTGCGTAAACAACTGTAAGAAAGTTGAGCACTAAAAGGAGTTCCAAGCATATAGAAAATTCAATAGAAGAGCATTATGCTTTTTACCAATTTTGATTTTTTATTATGACATATGTTCCTTCATTTTATATTTGTTCACAATACGTTTTCATAAATAATACAATTTTTGTTCAAAATTATGAAATATGGGAACTAAACAATACGTTTTTATGCATTTTTTAAGAGATTTCAAGTTACCGGTATTAATATCGATATTCTGGTATAACGTTTTAAAAATACCGAATATTGGTATTGAATTTCTGGTCCGGTATTGCAATCCCTAGTGACGATTGATAGTACAAAATAAATTTAACTTCTTAAGGTACACATTTGTAATAAAAGTTGCACGCATCCAAGGGCATTCACAGGGAGGGGG
The DNA here is from genome assembly GCF_026930045.1 of Uloborus diversus. Taxonomy (NCBI): domain Eukaryota; kingdom Metazoa; phylum Arthropoda; class Arachnida; order Araneae; family Uloboridae; genus Uloborus; species Uloborus diversus. The sequence continues at coordinate 88,815,598 of NC_072740.1, read as the reverse complement.
GAGGGAGTTAGAAGGTACACCTGTTGGCCCGGGCCCGAGCCACAAAGGGGCCCAAAATTTTAGAAATAATTGTACACGTACAATCTGTATAAGCATGAAGAAAAAGAAATAAGTTGCAGTTTTCACAACCTAGTGAAGATTCCATGTTCCAAATATCGTAGACAGGATTAGTTGATCCTCGCCTTATATCACTGCGTTAATACGGCTTGAACTCATTGTCCTTCGCTTAATACAGGAGCAAACTCAGCAAAAGATTAAAATTTTATCAACATTTTGTGCTTGACTAACGCAACTAAATTATTTGATAAAGCGATTATAACTTTCATGTTCATATCATCATGTTTCAATTCATAAATTCAAAGTCTCAAACAATATGTACTTGATTTGTACAGATTAAAAACTGGCATTATAAGTTACACCTTTTGTCAAATGAGAAGATTGAGGCCAAAGTTTACATGGGAAATAATATTTATTAAATTTATGGAGTAATAAAAGAAACTTCTCTGAAATTAAAAAAAAATACATTTCAGTGTTTTCTTTTCTATGCATTTTTTTTCTTTTTGGTCAGCTGAATGGATTGGCATGCAATATGGGCCATATACGACCCGCGGACCTCAGCTTTTCAAACTCTAGTTAATGAGTTAATAGAGTAGTCGACTAAGGGGAATTACCTCTTAATATATGTGATGTACCCATATTTTTTCAGCGATTTTTTTCGAATCAGCTATACAATTGTAGACTAGAAAATATGTTTTGAAACTACGCTGGTATAGAACTTAATTTGTTAAACAAAATCACCACGGTGCTAAAAATCTTCCCTATAGGTGATTTTATACAAGAAACCTACGATGAGAAAGGCATACTTTTTTTTTTAATCAGTTAGAAACCCGAAAAAACCTTAAGCACCACGTGCATTTTCAAGGAAAAAAACTAAAAGTATGGGACGTCAACTGCGGTCAAGGGGGGGGGGGGGGTGAAAAAAATAGTAATTCGTGATTGCTCAAATAAAATAATAATAATGATATAATAATAATAAATAAATAAATAAATAAATAACCTTTTCCGTTGCATTATGCAGCCAATTTAAAACATTGAAATGTACTCACATACCGTTTTTAAGACCCAACTTGATTCTTCTTAGCCTCTAGCCACTCGATTCTCATGTAATTACAAGAGAAAAAATCTACCTTAACCTGCTGCAGGATGTTCATAGGAAGAAAACAATTCAAATAAAGGCTACTGTGTGCAAATAGAGAACTTAAAACGGAAAGCTTCGAATTTCCTGATTGAAAACGAAATTCAACTTGGCGCGAGACAGGAAAAGGATCCACTAGAAATTTGTATTTGAAACAGAATTCGATACTAAAGCAAGAGATTGACTAGTGAGTCTTTTCTGTAGTCGTTAAAAAGCTATATGCATGATTAAATTCAGATTATTCAGATTTCATTGCGCTTTCAATACGTTTGCCTCAAAATTTATTTATTCTTATGATATTTACTGCAAACAAATTCAGATTTTTTAATAATCGAATTGCATTTTGCTTATGTGTTTACAATATTACTAGCCGTATGCCATTACAGTGGACGCCGGATAGTTGAATCAGTGGTTAATTGAATCAACCGCTTTAGTGAATCAAATCTTCAACAACAGAACAAACTCCAGCTTTATTGAATTGGCCGCTTTATTGAATCAGCCGCTTTATGGAATCATAGCTGTTTAGAACAAACATGATTCATATAAACGGCAGGCACTGTAGTAGGATTGATGTATGCAGTAGAGATTCCATATTGAGACACGTATTTTACGACTATTAAAAGGAAGCCCGACAATCATTCCATAATATATTCTAAATTTAGAGTAAAAAAAAGTATCTTTATTAGATGGTTCGCCTTTTTGCACAATTCGTTTTTTATGCCATTCATCCTTTTATTCTTAGAAGCCGTTTTCGGCTGCTGCTTTCCTCGACATACGCTAATGGTGACGAGTACCAGTCACCATTAGTGCACTCGGAGGACTGCAAGCATAGAATCCGCGAATATCCAAATACAAGTCTAACGCCTTAATGGTTTTCTAGGAGGGAAATAGACGATCTTTAGCGTTTCGCCAAGCTCCGGACTGCGTGCGCGAGCCAAATCGATCGATACGGCTCGTGCGTACATGTCCGGACGCAACGCCGAAGATCGGCGATTTGCCTCCTAGGAAACCGAGCCTTCACCAATCAGGCTACCACGGCTTTGGGGTACTTACAACATATATAACACTATAAAACAACGGTTTCCATTTCATAATTCAATTCGCTGCTAAAAATTCAAAAAAAAAAAAAAAAATCCCCTAACGCGATTTTTGCTGATTCTTATGTAAAATGACCCCTTAAATGCAAACATGTCCACCATTTTCTCTCCCGCTCCCCACTTTTTGCAGATATCTCCCCTCTATGTTTTCCCAGTTTGTGACTGTTTTATAAGGAGTGTTATATTAACCGTTAACATTATTCCGAGGGGCTAGAGAGGGAAAAGATTCAAAAACATTAACATTTGTTCCAAGAAGGGTTCCTATGGAAGATAATCTCCCCAAAATATTTAAAAATCTCCGAAAACGATTTTCACTTCTTGCTATAGGGACAAATTCGTAAAAAGAAACTACAAATCAAAGATACATAGGGATTTTTCACAAATGATGTCACGCTTTGAGGGCGAGGGGGGGGGGGGGTCACAACTTGTGACAATTTGTGGCAAAGGGAGGGAGAGAGTAACCAGAAGTGGAGAAATAAAAGCATTTCTTATAACCAATTGCATTTCCACTAATTAAGGAGTTACCTTTTAGTAGTAAATAAACGTTAAAAATATCCGTCATGTGCAATTTATTGGTGGTAAATTACAACTTACAAATAGGCTTGTACGTAACCCTCATTTTTAATTTTTACTTTTCATAAATATGGTTTTTGCTTGGAGTTGAAGGTTTACTGACTGGTTTGCTTGCATATATATATAAAATGAAGTAAACAATTCAATTATTTCAAAAAACTGCGGATCAAACAATATTTATTCACAGTTATAAATATATAATTTTGTAAATTTGCGCACTGGAAACATTGCTTAGTTATCCTTTACTTTTTAGCCCAGACGTATTTATTTAATCTTTATTTTTTACATATGGACGGTAAAATTACGCATCGTATTATCATATACTAAAGAAATATTCGTTAATACAACTCTTTTTGAAATGCTTGTTACTCTATTAAATTTTCCTTATCCTCGTAATCTGATGAAGTCGATAAAACTTCCAATGTTACAGAATTGCTTCACTCCATAAAGTGAATAAACTACTTAGATAAGTTGAAATAGCTTCTCTTGGTACTTCGCACTATCTAATTTGCATTCCGAGCAAACAATTGCCGTCGTATCAGTTTAATGCGAGCTAATGGATTATGAGCCGCTTTGTGTAACATAGGTTTAACTAATGCATAATGATTTTGCAAATATTTAGTTTGAATTTAGGAAGGGCGAAAGCTTTAGGACACTAAGTGATGTCACTTCTCTAGCGACCACAAATATTTAGTAATTTAAACAGTAATGCTAGCTGTTATCGAAAATGTGATGTTTCAAGGCTGCGGCCAGCATATTCAGGAGTTGTGAGTAGGAAGAAATGTGGAACTCGAAAGTTGTTGAAATTCCTTTGCTGTTGACACACACATACAGAAAAAAGAAATTAATGAAAATCTACTTTTTTTAAAAAAATTGGAATTTTCCAAAAAGTTTTTGTATTAACAATATTGCACTTTTGATAGGGGTGCACACCTGGGGGGGGGGGGGTGGAGGGGGTCATGGCGCAGACTGCGCCATTGAAATTTTTAGGGGGATATTTTTAGGGATATTTTTCTCATTGGGGGGGGGGGGGTCTCCGCGATATTGAGGGTGCGTGCGCCCTTGCCCTTAGGGAGGGTAGGCTTTTGAAAACATTATTTTATTTTAAACTATGCTTCTTATCGCACGTTGGCCACGGAAGTGAACTGGAAAAAATGACATAAAAAACCGTTCCGCCTGCTACTTTTGAAGCGCATGCGTAGTGCTTTGTTTACATTACCTCGTTTCGTAATTCATCTAAAGCGAAGCCTCCGTGGCGCAGTTGGATACGCATTCGGTTGCTAACTGAGAGGTTTGTTCGCTAACTGAACAGTGTTTCAAACCTTTTCAATAATATCAACGAGATGCGAAAAGATTTATCGTCTGCGAAAATAAATAAATGAATAAATATGTAAAATAGATCACATCCCGCCGCCACGCCGCTACTCCACGCGACCATTTGATCCATATGCAATGGATCTTGTGACTGTCTTAATTGCTGAAAAAAAAGCAAATGTTTGAAACTTGAGGGAAATATGGTTACTTGTTTTAATATAAAATGCACAATTATATTAATTTTTAAGACTAAAATACATAATAACTACTACAAAGTTTTTTTTTTTTTTTTTTCAGTTTTAGAAAACGAGGAGCTATGTCTTTCGTTTCTTAAATTGCATTTGTAACAATTTCTATTGGAGTGTAAATTTTCGAAAATTATGAACTACATTACCTGGCGGGAGAAAAATCATGGATGTGGAAAATTAGAAATGCAATTGAAATGAAACGTATAAATGCTTGCTGTATTCCAACTTTAAGAAACCCAGTGGCTCAGTCTCCCATGCCACAAGCCCGGGTTCTGTTCCCGGGTTGGGCGTGGTTGACTCATCCCTTCAGTGGGTCAATAAAATGAGTACTCGGGAACTAAACACAGGGGGTTCCACGTTAGGCCCACCACCTAACCGGAACATCTGCCTTGCACCCCAGAGCCCCTGGTCAGGAAAACTGAGTTGGGCACAGTAGGCCTTGGCCCTCACATGTTGTGCCACAAAGTTTAGTTTATTCTAACTTTAAGCTTGAAAGCTAATGATTTATGAGAAATATTCTTTTTATATTTAATGCAAATTTAAAACAAAATACACATGAGGGAGCTCACGATATATTTCTTTTTTGTTTTAGAGATACAATGTTTTATTCATTTTTTTAAATTCACTTTCTTGAAAACTATTTCCTAAATTATATTTTTTGCTTATTAGTTATTGTATTTTTCCTTTCAGAAGAATATTAAAGAAATATCAAATTCTATCGTCTTGAATCTTGTCAGTTTGAGAGACATACATGATAATCTGTACGCAACAGATGCTACGGACAATAAAGAGGTAACCCATTTAGTTCCTTGCAATTATGTCATCAAATTATTCTTTTTGCCGTGAAAATATGTAACATGCATTTTTCTAATTCATTGCTGATACCGCATAATTTATCACTTCCTTCCTTTTTTTTTCAACTAAGACTTCTTTTCTTTGCGAAAACACTACAATTTTGTTCTTTTGTTTTTTCATTTTTACTATATTAATGTATGTATACTAACTTTTTATTCATAACTGTTGCAGTGTGGTAACTCCTTATAACAACGCTAATTTGGTTCCGACTAGAAAATCATTTGGGTTAATAAAGATAGTGGTAGCAAAAGCTGCGTTCACAACACACTTTTCGACCCCGTAAATCTCCGCTCCGTCTCTGCAAAAAAACGATTGAAAAATTCTCCGTTTAAATGTTAAATAAAGCGGTTTTTACCCAGCATCCTTAGCGGCTATACCGAGCGAGTAGACGAACTTGTTTCGCGTAATGCATTCTGGGTAAAAACTCCGCTTTCACTCCAGAAGGAAGTAGGAGGAGAAAAAATCCACGTATACCCCATAAATAACCGGAATGCGGTGAAAAGCCGGTTTTTTCCGGGGTCGAAAGTGTTTTGAAAGCAGCCCTAAAAGCCGCATTCACAACTTACTTTTCGACCCGGTAAATCCCCGCTATGACTCCGCAAAAAACCGGATTGAAAAATTCCCCGTTTCCATGTAAAAAGAGGTTCTCCCATTATACCAGAGAAAGCGGTTTTTACCCAGCATCCTTAGCGGCTTGTAGTTGAATTTGTTTCGCGTAATGCATTCCGGGTAAAAACACCGCTTTCCAGAAGCTAGCAGGAGTCGAAAGATTCCACAAAAACCCCGCTAATAACCGGAATGCGGTGAAAAGCAGGTTTTTTCCGGGGTCGAAAGTGTCCATGGAAACGGCCCTAAAGAGTATTGATAGCTGAACAATTGATATAACGACAAAAATTTTTTATGTCCAATCAAGTTCAGCTTTTCTATCTCTCAAAATTTTCATTGATTTTTACTTTTGCATTGATTACTTAAACATTTCTGTTTTATTTTGGAAGCCGGTGTGGAAAGCAACTGAGCCGAACCACTCCGAAAGTTGTACAGTACACAATGCACAATCTTGTTAGTTGTATAAGCAAAGATGAGGAGTCAGAAGGAAAATGTCGGACTAGATTGCGGGAATTCTAAGAGCCTCTGAATCCGACTCCTTTACCTTACTTAACACCCTCTGAGTTTCGGAAGGGGATCTATCCCCAAATCCACCCCTTAGGATACGTCACATGTTTATTTCGAGCACTACGCTTCCTAAATAAAAAGGTTAAAATCTTAAAAACCAACCGTTTTTCTCATTTTTTAGTGTAATAAAAAATTTAACCATGCGTGGCAAAAAATATTTTTTTATGTTGCTTATGGTAAATTGACGAGCAATCGTCTTTCTATTTATTTTTATAATGTTCAGTAAAATGAAGAAAATGGTTTCGTTGATTAATATGTCAATTTACGCACGAAGTTGTCCGAAGGATGATAAATTTATGCTCCTGAAAACAAAATTTTCAATCGCAAAGTTTTCTCGGTGTCGCTCACAAATTATATGTCATGCGTTGAGGGCCAGGGAGGTTCCTTAAATTATGACAACTTGAGACTAGGGATAGGAAGTGGTAACAAGAAGTTGAGGTTAAGGCACCACATATTTTAGTTCAAATATAGTAAGTATTTTTCGTAACAATAATTTTTTGTAATATAGTGGGAGACGCGGCAAAAGGAAGAAGGGGTTAAGGGGAAGTGTGACTCTTTGTAGGGGGGGGGGGGGGTAAATATGTTTAAACAAAGTGTGACATCATTTTTTGACAGCCTCTACATTAAATTGGTTCCAAAAATAAATTTTCCAAAGTTGTCCAATAGGGAAGTTTTCGATTTTTCAATTTTATTTTTATATGATAGAGTAACATGTACATGAATATCATTGGTGAAAAAATTTTTGCGATACAATAAATAGTTTTTTTTTAAATTAAATTTTAAAGTTCAAGTAATTGTGACGTCAAATGGCACAGGAAGTGACGTCATGCGCTCTTCCGCCGCGGGAGAAGCCGAAGAACGTGCAGTTGACTTCGAAGACGAAACGTAAGGCTTACCTCCTCGCATTTAACTCCTCGCGTTTCTGGAACATTAAACCTCTCATCTTCTCGGAAATACTCGAATACCATCATTGATGTTACTTGAGGAAGATTATTAGATTGTGCTTTAACAAATGCGGCCTCCTGTGTTCAAAAGGATTATTGAATTTCTAAAAAATAAAAATATAAGCGCTCTCAAAATGTCCGTAGCGAAAACAAGGGATCTTCGGCGGAAGGCTGCCCATTAGTCCCATGTGACGTAAGCTCATGACGTTTCAGAAAAACGCACTTTTGCGCGTGGATTTTTAAAAATTCATTAAAAATCAAGGACGGTGTTTTAAAATTCGGCGATGGTGAATTTTTTAGTTTTGATGGTCAATTAACAATATCCAATAGTCAAAATATGAACATTTAATGGGTTGCAACTTCCCTATTATAAAATTGTAGCATTTTAAAATGTATATCTTTCACGAAGAATACCCATGACGCATACTACGCCTCATATTATATTTTTTTGGAGATTTATTTGTTTTAGGGAGTCTGAGTTCTTGTGGGATATCGTTCTAGGGGGGGGGGATTTCTGCTGAGCTTTTGAGGTTGTACCCCCGTCTCTGTTAGGATGAGCTCCATAGAGGTTTCTGGATTCTTTCGCTTTAGTTCTATTCACTTCGAAAAATAAGTAATAAAATTAAACAAAAAACGTTACCAAAACAAAACAAAGAAAAAACTAAAAAAAAAGAAAAAAAGCATTTCTTACTTTTTGGAAATTTTTCCAAACATTTTTTGTTTACTTTTCAAATTGTACTTGTGTGTAAGAAAAGGAAATACGATACATATTTCTTTGCTAATACATATACATTTTTGTAATTAATTAGAATGTGAAAAAACGTACGCTCACTCAAACGGTATTTGCACAAATTTTCCTCTAAACGAGTTCAAATATATGGGACAGTTTCTTATTATTTATATATTTTTGTTGTTATTTATTGTAAATATTTTTATCATTGCTTTTTAAACCTTAAGCAAATTTGCAGAAAATAGTCCTCGTGAGTGCGGAGAGATGGCAGCACATCATCCATTTGCTTGAAGTTTTTTGATGAAAGTATCCCTTGTCAAATTGTCAGAAACTTTCTGATAATTTGACAAGTTTGTTAAGCAGGGGTGCCCTACCTCACTAAGAGCAGGGACGCACTCCCCCCAAGTGTCACGAGAACCTCCCCCGAAGCAAGAGCCCCCCCTAAAAAGAATAAAATGCCCCTCATAACAATCACCCCTAAAAATTTCATTGGCGCAGCCTGCGCCAGGGGCGTAGCTAAGGGGGGGGGGGTTTGGGGACAAAACCCCCCCCCCCGAAAAGTTAGTCTCAAAAAAAAAAAAAGAGAAAAAGAAGAGAGAAGAGAAAGGAAAAAAAAAGAAGAAAAGGAAAAAATTCCAAGCGATTACACACACACACACATATATATATATATATATATATATATATAAGAAGTAACCCCCCCCCCCGAAAGTCGGGTCTAGCTACGCCACTGGCCTGCGCCATAACCCCCCCCTCCCCTAGGTGGGCGGCCTTTTGTTAATCATGTCTAAAATTTTCTAACTTTATTCGAGCTTGTTCATAAAATTTATTTCCAGGAGCAGATCTAGAGGGGAGCAATGGGGGCCGACCAAAGGCCCTCCCAATGCGTTTTGTGGTTTTGTAGGAAATTGTTTTATGAAGATAAAAAAGAAAGAAAATATAATGAAAAAAGAAAAAAAGTTCAACACATGTGGGTCATTATACAAAAAACGAAGGTTTTTGAAGTTGGAATTCATGAAAAAAAAAATCTTCAATTTTTTTTTAAAATTACTTTATATTGTTCCTTTTAGGCACCTTTTTACTCTCACATAGTCACATTCTTTATTGGTTCTTTTGTAACTTTCTTTTGTAGTTAAAATTTTGGATGTGAATGGAGGGTAACGGATAGAGTAAATATATATTTTAAATGTTATTTTTAAACTTTTTATTTAAATAAACATTGCATCTTGTATGAGGAACACGATTTGAACTGATTAAAATGTACACATCTTTCTTAAAATGGATTTTAAAGAAAGTTGTATGCTCCATTTCTGATTGTATATCCTCCATTACATCTATACTGTAACGGAGGATACAGAAACGGAGGATACAAATACTTATGTTTTGCTATGATCATTGTATTTATTTAGGGTTAACGCAACATGTTATTTAGAATTAACTTTAAAAAAAGTGATTCAATTTGAACTATAAAAATTTTTTTGTACACAAACAATTCTTTCCTTTTTAACTGAAGAACGGAGGATACACAAAGTTAAGGACCTATTTGACTTCAAAGAGAATAATGCTGAAATTCTTTTACACTAAGTTCTTTAGCTTCACTATGAAGACCCAGAGTTGAAAAGGGCTAATTTGTGATTCTAAACCTCTGTAATGAGCTGCCAGTACTGCCGTCTATAGGAAATTCTATTACTTAATTAAATCCTGAACGGAGGATACAAGAAATACTGTGACAGTGATTCAAAAGATTATGAATGCTATTTTTTTTTTTTTTATTTTATAATATAATTCTTTTAACCTATTAAATAAACATCAAATGATTTAAATTTTGCTATTAAATCTGTTATATTTTTTTGTATTGAGTAAATAAATGAAAAAGTACATGTGAAGAAATGTGTTGATATATGTAACGGAGGCATACAAGTATCTCTCCGTTCAGTGAAAAAAACATTTAAACATTTTTATAACATCATTAATTTATATTGATCATTTTCAAAATTTGTTATACTTTTCTAAATCTCATCAAAAAATGCTTAAAAATAAATATTTTTGAAACTAACCACCCTGGACCTAAAAAAGCGCGTTTTTTGTAGAATGACGCATGTGTTTTATTTTAAAAGAAATTTAGGTCTTAATAGGGAGAGAAATTAGATTTTTCTTCTTAAAACAGAACTGTTTTATCCAAAACTTTGCTCAATTGTTAACATCGTTTGAGGCCAACTTAAGACGATTTCTAAATGTGGATGTCCTTAGAACACACCTATCGCTTGCAAAACCAAAGAGAGCCTACATTTGCGTTTTTATGGATTTAATTTCGAAACTTTTCAGGGGGAGAGCCCCATTTTTCCATCAAGAAAATTCTCCACAAATGCCACCACAAAGATAACCTAAAATTGCAGTTTAGGACTTCAGTCTGGAATAATTTTCAACGGAGATTAGATTGGCCACCCTTATCGCCTAAAAGCGACCTAAATGGCCTTTTGTGGGGGCTTCAATTGCAAAGAATTTCCGATAGGAGCCCCCCCTCCCTCTGGTTAATATCATGATGAAAGCCTTAAATATGTACAAAAGTAACAAAATAGGACTTTTAGAGCCTCTATGACAAAATATTTCCTGAAAGGGGAGATTCCAAGCACTCTCCCTTTAAAGTCAGCAAACATTGCCAAAAAGTACATTTTTAGATTCGATAGCAGAAGCGCTAGAAGAGCACCCTCCTCCCTACCCATCTCCTAATTTCTCAAAATGAAACAGCGGAATATTTCAGTTTCAAAACTTCACTTTCAATAAATAAATAAATAAATAAATAAATAAATAAATAAATAAATAAAATAATTTGGGGTCAGCACCCGAACTTTGACTTTTCTTTTAACGTCATCAAAAATAGCCTACAATGCGTTTTTAGGACCCCAATGAAAAAAAAAAAAGACAATGGAAAATTTCAGTTTTGAAATATTTTTGAGAGAGATTTCTAAATTTTTCCATTCTCAGCTAACGTCTCCAAAGATAACCTAAAATTGAGTTTTTAAAACTTCATTTTAATAAAATTTCCTTCGTTTAAAAGAGTTCGTTCAAAAATTTGGAATCCCTCTCTTCCAAAATGATCGGCTAGATCCGCCACTGTTTCAAACTATAAACTTAAAAAAATCGAAAGCATGATATTATTTCGGTTAGTAAGTGAATACAAATCGATAAAAATTATTGCTGAAAATTTATCCAAGTTATTTCATTATCTGGTTACGCATGAGAACTCAGCATTAATTTTCAAATAGTATCTCTCTATGCATGAAGTACTATACTTCGGGTGGCGGGTAAATACGTAAGTATTCTTGATTTTTAATTTTTTTGAAGCTAATGAGATTTTGAAGCCTAGTTCTACCTAGTTCGTCATTTTACTAGATTTCAAAACAAACTAGTTTTCTTTCAAACACTTGCTGAAGGCAAAGAAATGAGATGATACAAAGCCAGGATAATCACAGTAAATTTAGGGTTTAAGGTTTTGATTGAGAAATAGAATTGTGTGTCTGTAACCCTATCTCCTCTGAACTGGCAATACTGGTACCGTTGGTTGCAGGTCATTCAAGGGAAGCCATTCGGCCGTGTCTCACCTTTCTAACCTTTACCGAATCGGAGAAGTGTTAAACTGGACTCATCGTCACCCGTCGCAGACGGCAAACGAAGTTGTGTGTGTGTGTGTGTGGGGGGGGGGGGGGGGTCGGAACTTTCCAGTAAAATAAAATAGGAAACACATAATTTTGCATAAATCATGTAAAATAATAATTTTTAAAATAATAATTAAACAACTAAAACCAACTGCAACCATGAGCAATATCCAACAACCACAACAATAGTATCAAACAGTTATATGACAATAACAGTAACAACGATAACAACAATAACAAAAACAACAATGACACTAACAACATCAAAAATAACAGCAACCGAATAACAATAATAAATAACAACAATAACAAATGACAACGACAACAATAAGAATAATAATTTAAAACGCTTTTGGCGGAATTTCGAGGAAATTGACAGCTTTTGAATTTTTAAACTTACCGCTTAACTACCGGTAAGGTGACGTACCGGGATAATGAGGCTATTCAAGACCAAATTTTGATAGTGAAAACCCAAGAAATTGCTTAACTTTCATTGATGCTTATCAGTTTTACACTCATTGTAAATTTGTATCAAATGCTAAAAATAAACCATTTCCTTAAGCTTCAAATTTAAAAGAACGGATAAAAGAAAATGCCTGAAATGTAAGCATGTTAAGAAATTATCCCAAATAAATTCAAAATGCAAATTTAGCAGTAATTGCTAATCTATGGGGACTGAGTAAACATTCACATAATAAGATTGAATTGTTTTTCTCAATTTCGAAATCATTACTTGCGTTGCATTAAGTTTTTTCTGCTTGATTACGGAGTTCTCATTACACTAGTTAATATTTTTGGTACAATTGTTTTAATCATACATCATTAGAGCGAGATAAGGGAAAAAGTAACACATTTCGAAAAAACTGCCATTTGCCTCAAAAATCGGTAATTATTTCAATTAATTGCTGCATGATGGGCATATTTGATATAGTATTAATTAAAATGATTTGATTTAATTAATGACGGATATTATCATGTTTAATTAGCATAATTTCTAAGAGAGTATTAAGAAGCGTAAAAAAGTTGAGTGACAAAGACGGGACCACGAATTAAAAAGGAAAAATTAAAGATAATGGAGAGTTTATTTTCTTTTCAAAGAAATTATTTCCTTTTTCGCTACAAAACATTTTATAATCACATTTTAAAAAATTATTTGTGACAAAATATGAAATTTTAATTAAATTATTACAAAATTATAGTTAAAGCAGTTTGCTAAAGTGTAGTTTTACCACACGTAACGAAAAGAAAAATCTAACAAGGGAAGGAGGAAGCTTTGAGGAAACGTATTCGTATGAAACTCTATTCTATGTGAGTATACTAGTACTATGCTGTAAAATACACAAAACCATACACGGCTGGTACACAAAACAAAGGGGGAGAGGGGGTTTAAATGATGTATAGGGGTTAGGGAGAGGCACCACGAAATCTGACAATCTGGATCTCTTCGGTTGGAAACAAATCACTTTGAACTCAACGCCACTCAACTTGAAGCGACAATGTGAAGGCACTAAGAAATCCTGTGTTTTCAACGGCACACCGCACTCAGAACTTTAGTGGTTTTGTGGTGCTATCGTATACGATGCATGGTCACTCCTTATATTTATTCACTGCACTATGACAACCTAACGGTACGTTTGTGTCATAGTTCAGTACGATGTGTTGACACTCATGGCAGTGCTCCCAAAAGCCATTTCGTAATGAGACGATGCTCGGTCACACACAGCAAGGGTCTTAGTAAGCTTTCTCTTCCCCATTATCAACTTCTCTGGCCTGAGCGATGCTCTGATTTGCCCCAAATCGAGCATATCTGTTATCGCTTGAGATGGTAAATTGGACAGCCTCTGAGTTTAGTCGAATTAGTGATGCGTTTACAGTAACAGTGGCACAAGATGACGCAGGACATTGTACGAGAGCTTGAATGCTCGACTGTATTGCCACGTACATTCGCACTAAAAGAGGCTCAAGAAGATATTTAAACCTCCATTCACTTGAGATTTTTCCAGCCATGAATAATGGTTTTGCTTTTATTTGTTTATCACTTTGCAATATTATTGCTATCATCACGTATGTAAAATTTGGTTTTATTCTGACAACTCTTTCTCGACGCGTCGAATTTTTTTTGTTATAGTGTGTATTTTCGCTTATACACTGCTGACCACATAAAGTGCAACACTAAAGGGGGTATGAAATGAAATTTTACACATGTGATAACAACATTGATGAAAGTGATTACAAAATGAAATCAAACTGATCATTTATTACTGAAAAAAATCCTAAACGAATGGAGGCCTAAGTACTCTGATGAGCCACCACTAGTGTGAATGAGTGACTCGATACAGTCCAGCATTGAGACTGCTATGCGTGAGGCATAACAGTCGAGCATTGACCGTGTTTTATACATGATAGCACCCCATAATATCACCCCAGTTGAAACGAGTTCTCCATACGCGTACAAAAATGTCATCATTTCCCGAATTCAATCTGGATTCATCATTAAAGACGATCTGGATTCGTTCGGTTGCAAACAAATCCTTTCAAACTCGAAACTACTCCAATTGGTAGTGTAAATATTGCAATTTTAAATGCCTGTATGTCCCATTTCATTTTATGTACTTTTGTGTACATACCCTTACTTTATCATTCGGCAAAATTTGAGTTCTATTCGGCAAGTTGAGAATTTCCATCCGCCCAAAATTTTGTTTTGGGGCGCCATTGGTTACCATTAAGTGTGTAAAATTTCTTTTCATTCTGAATACTCTTTCTGTGTGTTACATTTTGTGTAACCAGGAGTGTACTTTTTTTTTCTGACTTTTTCTTCTGTGGTCGTCCGACAAATGATGTCATACTTTGAGGGAGGAGTAGGGATAAATGAAATTGAGAAATTGCGTAAGTTCGTGATAAGGGGGAAGGAAGGGGTAACAAGAAGAGTGGCATGACACGTTTTGGTGGAAATAAAAACATTTTTTGTCACAATAAGATAATGTAGTGTAGTGTGACATGTGACGAGAAGAGAGAGTAAGGTGAAGAGTAACAATTTGTGAAATGAGGTGGTAAAATACCCCTTTTGGAACGAATGCAACCAAAAGGGGAGGTGCTCTACTGAACCCCCACTCAGAGTCTACGTACCAAATTTTTACTTTCTACGGCATGCCGTTTTTTGGTTTTTGAAATACGTACGCACATCTGCACAAACACACGCACATACATACGCAAACACAGACGTATACACAGACGTCGTGAGAAAACTCGTGGTAATTAACTCGGGATCGTCAAAATGGATATTTCCGTCACCCATACGTTCTTAGGTGTATATGCACGTGCGATCGGGCCGAAAAGCAACTCAACATTCATTCGAGAGTGAGCAAAAATAAGGGGGGGGGGAGAGAAAGGTAAATATGTTTTTAAAAATGTGACATTATTAGTGGAAAAAATCTTTTTTACGTTATAATTGTTGGGATTTCCTTTTCTTTTCACTCTTTCTTTTCTTTTCAATCACTATTTTGGAATTCAGTTTCATAAAAGAGCTGAGATATGATGAGATGTTTTTTATAGGCTGTCAAAAGCATTTGTTCAAAATTTTTATCGTAAATATAATAATAAAAGTGGTGGAACCGAATAGAAAGCTATCTCGTTCTGTCCCATTCCGTTTTACTCCAGGTGTTTAAATTTCGCACTTCTAAAGGATAATGGAACCAGTTTTATACGCAGTTTTTCCAACAACAACTACATAAACATGCTCTGGTACAATAGATATCAATTCTTTGTGTACTGTGAATACTAATTTTCAAACAATCTCAAAAACCACAACCAGCAAAGTTTCAGCATATATTAGATTACATTGTAACACAGATTCAAAGTTCAGGGGGCAACATCTTTATGTCACGAAAACTCCAAATGTGTTGGTCCGGGGTAAATTCAAAAACTAATAAACCGATTTCATTGAAAATTTCAGTCTGTGTCAGTTAATGCAGGAAAGATTCGCTTCAAAATAAATAAATAAATAAATAAATAAAATAAATAAAAAAATCGATGACTAGTTCTTCTTTTTATTCAAAATTCAGTTTTTGGACCAAACAATATATTTTTCTACCCAAAATATTGTATCGTCTCAATTTTAGTTTCATTGGAAAGCCAGTAAAAAATACCCCCTTAGAAGATTTTCTTCTACGGTCCAAAAGTGCGAAAGTCTTAAATTAACCAGGAAAATGTTACAAGCATTTTAAGCAAGATAAAACTAATTTCAAATTCGACATTTAAAATCATTTGCGCCAGATATTGATTTTTTCATAGAGTGACTTTAGCTAAATAAATACCATGTTATTTCCATTTTTGCTCAAGTCTGGATTAATAAAATTATTCAAGTGTTTTTTGGCTTCTCCGATAATGGTGCATTCAAAAATGTTCTTTTTGAATATTTTTTGTTTTTTTACATCTATTTATTTGTCTGTGCAGCTTAGAGATCCCCACTAAATCTTTTATTTTGAATTTGTAATTGAAACTTTCATTAGGAATAAGTTCAATCTAATCGGAAAATAATGTTTAATGTTTTAACGTTATTATAGAATAGTCTGAGCTCATGTAGATTTTGAGGAACTGCCGTCCTTATTTTAACGGGAAGTAAGGAGAATGTTGTACTTATTCAAAAGGGAGTTTTTTGATGCTGTTTTTCAATCCTTGTGCTTTGTTTTTTCCTTTTTAAACAAGATATGCTGTTGATGCTATTTTTAAATTTTTCTTTACTCTGAATGTGTCTTTTGGAACTATTTTCCCAATCCAGATTGAGTTCTTAAAGCGACGGTTGACGTTATCGGAACACCGTAGACCTTATTCTATTTGAGGTTTATAGAGATTGATTTCCTTATTCCAGTGACTTTCATTAAAGTCATTTGCTTTTTCTTCTGGAGAGTTTTGTGGACTATTATTTTTTTTAAATTAATTTTTGAGAGTTTTCCTTATTGGTAACTGCTATCCTTCTTTTCAATGAAGATTCATAGGTTCTATTGATGATATTTCAGGACTGTTGTCTTTATTTTAATTTCACAATTTTGGCTATATTTCTCCTTATTTATTCTGATGAAAATTTTAGGCATGCGTCACGCGACCTCAGTTCATTTCTCCGTCAAAGTGCGGTACATAATTGAGGCAGCCCACGTGTTGTGAGGCTCTGAGAAGTTGAGCTCCGACTCTGACAATGTTTACCTCTGTTTCGGTAAATAGGGAGGGGTAATTAGCGCTAAGTTGAGTTGAGCAACTTTCTTAGTAATTTTTCAAAAATATTCCAACTAAAATTCGAGCCAATAACACGTCTATTTTTCACTAGACTCCCCTAAAACAGGTAAACATCGTCAAGGTCACAGATCAACAAACAGAGCTGCACTATAGTATGGAACGCATTTTGACGGGGGTTGGTATTTTTAAAGGCAGCACTAACTTAATGTTAGAGCTGTTGTCCTCATTCCTTTAGGAACTAATGTCCTTCTTTGACGGCAGTTTTAAAGGACTAATGTCCTTACTGCAGCGTCTCACACTACATACTTACCAATGAGGTGTTTTACGAACTGTTGTCACTGTTATGAAGGGAAATTTTACTCTAAATTTCTCCTCTTTTATTCACGCCTGAGGGTTAAGGGGACCGAGACGTTTTCGGCTGGACAAATTCATGAAAAACTGGTACTTTTTAAACCTGCCTATCTTTTTACAAAATAATTATTTAAAAGTAAACCTTTTTTCTAGAGTTTTTAGCTATTGTTAGAAGTATGTTAGAGTTAATTAAAGCTTTCAATTGTCGAAAAATATTTTTACACTAAGATATAGTTTTTTCTGGAACACAATAATCAATATACAGTTAGGTATACTTTTATCACAAGTGAAACAAAATTTTACATTAAAATTTTATAAGTATCTTGAAAATAGTGCAACTGATGTTGTTAACTCCATTTTGAATTTATTTTTACCAATTGATTTTTTTTTGAAATTCAGATTTGAACATTAAAAAAAGTTCGAAATTTTCATTATCAAAATAGGTTCTTACAAAAAAAAAAAAAAAAATTCAACAAAATTCATAAAACTTTTAGGTTCACTAGAAGCATGTGGGTAGTATAAACAATTGTGGCAAATTTCAAACATATACTAATAGTAGAACTTCTTTAAAGTGTACCTAAGCATCAAAAAAGCACATTTCGAGGAAACTGGCGGAAACCTTTCGTCCCTTGCAGTTTTCCTTACTGTCACATATTTTAATCTTCGTATTTTGCAGGTTTCTGTTGACCGGAATCATATAAATTATATATTTTTGGAAAGGGGGAAATTTCTTTTATTTTTATTGAATAAAGATCGATTTTTTGATAATTTTATTCATCGTGGTCCCCTTAAACATGTTTCACTTGACATGACTTTTATTTTTTTTTAATAAACTATAAGCGATGCATTGTTTTAACATTTTGCTCAAAGATTAAGTATTTTTCACCGTGTGCAAAAATAAAAGTTTTTTGATGTTTTCTATTTTAAATATTTTAAGGCCTAAACAACAAAGGAGTCGCGAAAAGCATTTGAACTCAATGCAAAATCGAATGAAATTTCTAAAGATCATTACTTTTTATTATTTCTCGAAGAATGAAAACGCATTCTTGAAAAAAAAAAAAAAAAATAAAAAAATAGACAACAATAGCTTTCCAAAAAGAGAACTATGCTTCAAATATTTCGAATGAAACAAATGGTTCCAAAGCTTCAAAAGTCATCCTAACCAAAACAAATGAGTTTCAAAACTGCCTAATGTACAAAGATTTACATCCTATTTATCAATGTTCTAAATTTGAGAGCATTCCTGTTTCAGAAAGATGTGATTTTGTGAAAGAAGATAAATTGTGTATTAAATGTCCCTCGCCATCACATTTATTATCCTAGTATAAATCCGCATTTAATTGTTATGTCTTATAGAAAAATAAGCATGTTGAGTAAAAGAATATCTTGGATAAAAGAATTATCTAAAGCGCATGCGAAAGGGGAGCGTCAAAAAATGAGTTAGCTTTGAACTCGGTGAATGAAAAACAAAATAGTTTTCAACCCTTCCTACACGCACAGCCCCCCCCTCTCAGTTTTAACTGCAACTGGAATGAATAAGAAATTAGTATTCCTAAATCAAGTTTATCTTTGATATTCTTTTCAAAGATTTATCCCATTTCGCGCAATCCTTTACTCAGCTATTTGGTCAAATTTCTGTACTAATGAAGTTACGAGAACAATTGGGAACAACAAAAGAAAAATCTATGTTCTGATTTGTTGAGTTGGTGAAACTACTTTAAATGTTAAATTATAGTAAAAGTTCATTTATCAAACTTTGAAAACAGATTCGAGATAGGATATTTCACTGCTATTTGTTAAAGGAATAACTGATTTATTGCCACCTTAGTGAATTGTTGTGTTCCGGAATTCAAAATTCTTGATTTAAATAAATTAGGACAAACAAAATTTGTCTGATGAAGAATTTTACAGAGCAAGAAAAAAATTTTTTTTTGTTGTTTGGCGTATAGTTATTTTTTTACATTTTTGAAGAGTGAAAAAATTGTTTTGGAAGATAATTGGCTTTTTCAAGATAGTTACTTCGCTTATTTGGTTTCTTAGATTTTTGGAAAGAATTAAATTATTGAGTTTTATCAACTGATATGCATTCGTTGAATGAAATGTTGACTTCAATATGGGAAATAGAAGATATAAATGACACAAAATGTACTGTGTGTGTGTGTGTGTGTGTCAGTTCTGAATTGAACTATTGTGATGAACATTCAACTCAGTTCAAAGACAGAAGAATAGTAGGGCAATTCCACGGGTAACTGACTGACATTCAAAGAGCAAAACGATAAGTATTTTGAAACGTAAACCATAAAATATTAATTTAAAAAAAATATTTTTTCACCTCGCTTATTGTACTTTGTAAGGTGAATTTCATGGTATAGTTGAATTTCCAAAATACATATTGGGTGATTTTAGAAAAATTATTAAAAGCATGGTAACTGACTGACATAAATGCAACCTGTATGAAAAGTAATACTGATTCAATAAGAGATTTTTCTAAAAGGAAAAAGAATTTTTATTAAATTCAGATCAGGATCAAAGAACAATGAATAAACTTTCGGCCTATGGCATTTGAGTTGGAAAATATTGCTACAATAAAGAATTACAGTAATTAGAACGGCTTGGTAACTGACTGACATCCCGGTAACTGACTGACATTTCTGAAATTTTCTAAATATACTAATGCAAATGTTCAAATTTAAGCAGCAAAACTTGTAAGTTTACATAAAAGCTAAGAAATGAAAATACGTTTTTTAAATTTAGTACAGCGAGCTTCGGTTAATTGAATCAGTGGTTAATTGAATCATCCGCTTTAATGAATCAAACTTTCAAAAACAGAACAATATCCAGCTTTATTGAATTAGCCGCTTTATTGAATCAACCGCTTTATGGAATCAAAACTGTTTAGAACAAACGTGATTCAGATAGGCGGTGGCTACTGTATTGCTAAAATAAATATTTGCATTATTTACGACAAGTTGGTAACTGACTGACATATTGGCAACTGATTGAATATTACAAACATGCAACACAAAATAGCCATTAAAAAATATTTTCTCCTAGTTTATTGATTTTTTCAAGCTGAATTTAATGGTATAGTTGAATTTTTAAAATGCATTTTTGATCATTTAAAAAAAATGTTACAAGCATGGTGACTGACTGACATGAATGCAACATGCGGGAAAAGTAGTATTGATTGAACCCAAGATTCTCCTCTGAAAGCAAAAGGAACTATTCATAAATTTAAATTGGGGTCATGAATAACCTTTTAGCTTATGGCATTTGATTTCAAAAATATTACTAAAATAACAAAATTACAGTAATTAGAACACCCTGGTGAGCAAACTGACTGACATTTCTAAATTTCCTACAGATCCTAATATAAAAAATTCAGAATTATGCAGTAAAACAAACAAATAAGTATACACAAAAGCAGAGCTTTATTTGCCATTAGGGATAGACCAGGGGTCCCTCAGCCTATGAGGACCCTCAAAATACTTAGATCACATTGAAAATTACTACAACATATAGTTTTAATATGCTAATTATGATGTTTAAAAGCAAGGGTGATACAAAACGTATATAAAGATTGATTTCTAACACCAAAATAACAATTTTGTGCTACCTAGTATTTTGTTCAAGTAGTCTACACCCTCAGTGTACCCTAGCTGTAATATATAAAATAACTGAAACTGTAGGCGCTTGCAACTCTGCAGCACTTCATATATATATATATATATATGTTTGGTAGCATCTATAAATGTGTTTGACCGAATGTCTAACAGCCTTAAAATTTGTAAACAAACATATCCTTATTGATTTCAAGAAGCGGATTAAGTCCAGGTATGAGCCGAAATGGACTAAAATGAATGGATCAATAACATATCATATAGTAAAACCTGTGAAGTTGACCACCCTTGTAAGTTGACCACCTGTCTAAGTTGACCGCTTTTTGCAGGCACGGAATTAGCCCTTATCATATAAATCAACCTTTGTAAGTTGATCACTTAGTTTAAGTTGACCACTACAGGTTTCATTGTACTAGTTCTGAATTTCAGGAAAATAAAGGTCGCGGAAATTTCTTAAGAGTGAGTTCTCAGGTTTTCATTTTGACGCGAGTTCTAGAGGGTTAACGTATGAAGAGTAATTAAGAGTCAAAATAATTTTAAACTCACGTCCTCTAACTCTTTTAACATCAATTACTGATGATTTACATGTTGAAACAAGTAAACTGGCTGTACCTGAGTGTGAAAAAGTATCTTACTATTCGTAAAAATAAACATTATCTTTATCGATTTCAAGAAGCGGATTACGTCCAGGTATAAGCCTAAATGGACTAGAAAAAATGAATGAACCAACAACATATTATGGTTGTGAGTTTCAGGAAAATAAAAGGCTTGAGAAAATCTCTCAACAGTGAGTTTTCAGGTTGCCCATAAATTCACGACCTCCTAACTCCGTTAACATCAATTATTTATGATTTACATGTTGATTTGTTGAAACATATAAATTGTCTATATCTGAGTGTGAAAAAAGACCTTACTATTAGTAAGAGTAAACATTATCCTTTTTAAAGTTGAATAAATACATTTGTGCATGAAAAGTAAAAATCAGAAAATTGCAAATTACTTTTTTTGTTGACATCCAACAAAAGATTGTCGGATGTCTTTTCATTAATAAGCTCACTTATTTTGCATTGAAAAAAGCGTTCCTTGTAACCCCTTATTCTTATTTTTATTATCCTTATTTATTTATAGAAACTGATTAAGTCCACACTATTTTAAATTTTAATAACCTCATTACTTAATTGAAGAATTATCGGAGCAAGGTAAAATCGAAATAGTTCAGAATTTCTAAAATAGATATTCACCACCCAAAAATAAACAACAATAGGAGACATAAATACCATGAAAAAGGACGTATAAAATTTTATTACAAAATAAATCACAATATTTTCTTCGAAACACGAATTGAAAGGGAGAAAAATATTTTATCAGCTTTTCAAAGAAAATCTTGAGTTGAACTTTTGAAGTAGTTGTTTCCTTCTGTCAAATACTAACGTTTTGTTAGGGTTATTGAATTCTGATTCTTAGGCATAAAAATATTTAGCTTCCAAAGTTTCGGATTTAAGAAGATTTTTCATGAATTGGAGATAGATTTGATGTTTGGTACTTTTTAAAGTAACTGAATAGAAATTATAGTTAGAGAGCTATCAAATGTCGTGCTTTTATGCTTTATTTATAAGTTTATTTATAGCTGAATAGAAACATTGCTTGTTAAATGAAATTCAGAAGTTATCTTCATTTGAATATGAAAAGTATGATTAAAATGTATCTGATAAAGCTACAAAAAAGTGTAAGTGGTATGAATATCATTGGTGAGAAAGACATACTGTGACATTTTAAACCACAGAAAAATCATTTTCAATGACCTTTTCAACTTTCAAAAAGCAGTTTTGTGCCGTTGTTTGTTATGTTTTTTGTTAACTAAACTTCTCTTCCTTTTCTAATTTCATTTTTAATGATTTTTTTAACTTTCAAAAAGCACGGCTATATGCCATCGTTTTATTTTAGTTTATGTTAACTAAACTTTTCCATTTTTTAAATTTTTACTTTGAATGAAATGCACGAAAAAAACGTTTTTTTTGTTTCCGAGTTTTAAAACATACTTTGTTTGCTTTTTATGCTAAGTTATTAAAAATTACTTAAAACACATATTGCAGCTTGGATTAGGTTTAACTGGCTCTTTCAATATTTTTAACAGCACGTCTACAGTTTACTATTTTAACTTCACAATTAAGTCATTGTTGCGAGGAATATTGTCACTTGATGTGGATAAAAATAATCAGAAACTTGGTTCTATTAGTTATAGCCGAAATTTGAAAATTTTGAAAACTTAAGTTAATTTTTAATGAAGTTATTTCCTTGAAATGTAAGCATTCAAATAACTCATTACAACCTTACACTAGTTACAATTGCATTGCATTTAATAACAGACATTTTTAAAGCCTTTTTTTTTCAAAGAGGATTTTAGATCATGTGGGTCTGAATTCACGAAACAGTTGTATTTTTATTAGCATACTAGCTGCGTTGCCTGGTGTTGCACGGTGTACGCCGAAAATAAAAGTCACATCTTCAACAATCAGGCAAGAAAAAAAAGTGTAAAATTGCCTTTCAACGAATAGAAAAGAGTAATAGTATGATTAAAAAACGTAAATTTAGACCTGTTTGGTTTTTTAAACTCAAAAACTTCAGTTATTGTTTATAATAGGCGTAAAAATTTCCGTTTCACGGATATTCTGGTGAAAACCCCTTTGTGAATTACAAGAAACTATGCCAAATTTGACAAAGGTTCAACGTAAACTGTAAATTTGTATAAGGAAGGCCTCTTATGGGAGGTTTTCTCCCCCCCCATGGGGGAGAAAAAATTCCTCCATATAAATTCCTGAGCATCAAAGGACTTCTGAGTCAAGTTTGGCAAAAATCCAACATAAACTGTGTTTGCATAAACCTTCGGAAATATTTATATGATGCGATATGTTAAGAATTTAACTTTCCAATAGTTTTTTTTTTTTTTTACATAGCTTATTTGAACTTCGGCGTTATTTGCTTTTTTTGAAACATCGACTAATATTCCCTTTCCTGAGAATAATAATAGCTTGCTTGGAGTATTGTCATTGCTTTTATTTTGTTTTCCTTTCAAATTAATACTGTTTCCTGAATAAAATGGTATTTAAAACTTAAATGTTTCGTCATCAATTTTAATTTTGATACATTTATTGGTTGGAAATGGGCTGCAATGATTAATTATTCCCTTCCTAAGTGACGATGACGATTCAAAACATGGTCAACGCTTTTCCTTTTTTTCTTTTGAGTTTTCAATTTTTTTGAATATAATATGATTTTTAAAATGCACGTTTTTCTCATTAATTTCACATTTTTACATAATTTAGATTCAAAATCAACAGACACGTGCATCATAATTAGCTTCCCTCTATTTATTTTTGCTTGATAATAATGTTTCGAAAACTGTCGTGGGTAGGATGGTTCGAAAAAATCGATTTCTTTATTTCGGAATCGCGTTACCTCTCAAAAGTTGTAGTTTGGTATCCTCAATAGCGGAAAAATAATAAAAAAAAATCTAAGTTGACATCTTCAGTTCATGCATGAGGCTGAAAGTTTGAAAAAAACATGTTAAAAATTGAAAATTTCAGTAAATAGTAAAATTGGCTTTTTTTGATTTTTATCATAATGCAACAGCCATAAATTGTCAGTATATAGCGTAGTTTGAAAATTAAAAATATTTTATAGCTTTTACAGAAGATTATTAGTTCTCGCATACGCCTTAGATTGAGCAGGAGATTTTAGCCCAATTTTCCCCCAGTTGAGGATACCAAACTGCAACTTTTGAGAGGTAACGCGATTCCGAAATATAAAAAAAATCGTTCTCTTCGTTTCACCCTAGTCGACAGCCATTTCATTTTGTTTTTCTTTTGATTTTTAATTGCGTTTAAAAAAAACCATGACCAGTAAAATGTTTATGTATTTCTATGAGATTATTTAAAATACTGAGCCGCGCTTGCATTTAGATTGGAAATATGTAAATGAATATTTTAATATATATATTCTACTAGCTGTACCCGACGCGCGTTGCTACGCCAACAAAAAAATACATCATTATACTGATTTTCATGACAATCGGTTGAACGGGGCAGAAGTTGCTACTCTGCAGTGCCACCTGGTGGCGAGTGGCTTCAATGAGCATATTATGCACCTTCTCCGTGGAAAAATACATATATATAGCAATTTTCATAATAATCGGTCCAGGTATCAAGTGAGGCCGTGACTATACTCAAATTTTGAACTCACGCAGTTTGCAAGATCAATCAATCGCAAAAAATATCAAATAGAAAAAGTTTTAAATCCCCCTGTTGCATGAAAAGTCATAAAACAATAAAGAGAGAATTTATTTGTTCAAACTCAAGAAAAATAGCAACAGCTAACTTCTTATCAATGAGATCTTTCACGCGAATTAATTTCTGCAGTCGATAATTTTATTCATATTTATCCAATGGATTGTGACTTAAATTGGAATAAAAAAGGAACTATCGATCGGATTTTTTTCGAACTGGTCTATAAACATTCCCAGTACCAAAAATAACAAACGGTGAAAGTTTCAGCCAAATCTGCCGGGTAGTTTTTGAGTTCATGGATGACATACAGATAAACATTTATTTTTATATCTATAGATTATACTATATAATAAATAAAACTATATATATATATATATATATATATATATATATATATATATATATATATATATATATATATATATATATATATATATATATATATATATATATATATATATATATATATATATATATATATTATATAGTTTTATTTATTATATAGTATTGACTTATATATACAATACTGAGAGAGAGAGAGAATAAAATTCAGACCCCAGTAAAAACTAGAAAAATATGAACATCCTATATTAATACAATATTCGATGAAAATAAGTAAAATTTTCTGTTCATATTAATGTAAATATTACCAATACTTAAGCATAATCTAAATATTAAGATCTTCATGTAATCCACTTTGTATTTTTAAACGCATTTATTTCGACAGAAAAGGGTTTGAGATATTGATTCATGCACATTTAAACATAAAAGAAAAAAAATTGTTTGAATTTAAGCAAACTTGAATTAGGTATTGTTGAAATGTAAATGCGTTTCGAAACTTTGAAGAAAGAAAAAGATTTTTCTTGTAGTTAAAATAATGCTTGCATGTGATATACATTTTTGGATTTACGTTTGAGCGTTCAGCTATCTTTTTGAAGGAATGAAATGAATCAAGTTTAGTAAATGTGGGCTTTTTCCTTTTTGTTTTTTCGTTTATTATTTTTAAGCAAAAATTTTCAACAACATCTAGAATTTTTGAGTTCGTTCTTTTAAAAAATATTCCTTGTAATTGTTTTTCTTTTTTTTTTACGATTGTTCTTTAGAATATTATGACGTAGTAAAAAAGTAGTCTGTAAAAAATTCTTCCCTGAACACAATTGCAAGCGTATAATACTAGTTAAATGTACTAATATTACAAAAAGGAATGCAAGGCTAGAAAACTAACAGAAAACACACTGATTTTGTTCATCAAAAATTAAATAAGGTTTTTCTGTAAAGTTATGTAAGAAATCAAGATCCAAAAAACAAATATCCCATTCGTATTTAATAAACTGCTGTGGAACATCTTTATCATGGCAAAATGTTCGGCAAAAACAGCGAATGAACGTATTTATTTACAACTTTTTTGAGCAGTATACCGTATTACCCCGCATTATCTGGCATGCCGAAAAAAAGCGAGGTTGACCAGCATGCCGGGAAATTCGAATTTTCCGGCATGCCGGATAATTTGAGGTTTATTTTGCAACACAACAAAAGTAAATTACCCCATTCAGTTTCAATCAGAAAGCAAACCACTGTAAGGAAAAAAAATAATTAAATCCCGAAAGTAACCTTCTTTCAAAAACAATGTGTATTGCATATGATATGTGCTTGTTATTTATGGTAGATCATTATCAATGGATTTAATTATATGCCAATAAAGTAACCAATTCAGAATCGTTACTGCGATTTGTTCATAATTTTTTTTAACTTAGTTATATTTTAGGTTCCTTTTAGAGAGGTAAGTTTAATTTGTATTTATTAAATAGCTATGGTAAATTCTTTAGCACTGGTTTAGGGGCGGTAACTTACTGCTTAAATGTTTGCTAACTTAGTTTTAATTTAATTTTTATAAAATTTTCAGTTATTAAACAAAATTTTTCGTGTTAAAATTACAAATGACATTGTTAGTAAATATTTTTACAAAGTTACACGTTTAGTAATACTAATAAAATATGTATAAAACTTATATTAATTTTTAAGCTGAACATATATTTTTTAATAATAATAATTTTTTTTATAACCTTGATTTTTCCGGCATGCCGGAAAGGACCAGGCAAGTGCTATTGAAAATCTGGTGACCCCCCAATTTTGCGGCATGCCGGATAATAGGGGATAATAAAAAGAAATAAAAAGAAAAATCAGCGCACAAATCATTACTTTTAGTGCTTTATTTGAATTGTTTCATTTCCCCAAAATAATATTTTTTAAAACCGTTCTTTATGTACTACATACATGACTGAAAAAGTTTTAAACACTCAATATATAATGCGGTATGTAATATTTATTCATTGAAAAAAAAAATCCATCTTCCTTCAAATATAAGTTAGCAATATGTTCGGGGAATTTAAATGTAAAAAGCTTCGCGTAAGAGCTTTCTTTGGATTTTGAAACACGTATATCCCGAGTAAGAAAGGCTGAAGATATTGATTCATGCATATTTAAACACGAAAGAAAAGCTGCTGTTAGAATTTAAGTTAAACATGAATAGGATATTGTCGAAATGCAAATGTTTTCCAGACTTTTGAAGCATACGTGTGTTTTAAAATTTTACAGGAGGGAAGAAATATTTTCTGCGTGGTAAAAATGATACATAAAGGCAAAGCAACGTTTATGGAATAAATATAGTTTATTCAAATAACGTAGATTTGTTTGAAATATTGAAACGAAAAGAGAAGCTCAATAAGTAAAGGTTCCTCCCGTTTTTTGTTGGATTTATTTAAATTCTAACTTTCTACATTCAATAGCTTTTTTTTTTCTTTTTTGTGAAGTTTCTTACGAGAGAATAGTTTTTCGTGTAGTTTTATGATGAATTTTCTTTTTATCCTTATTAGGTAATTTTTGTTCTGTAAGTTTCTCTGGAGTTCAAAGTCAAAATGAGATTGACTATAATTTTTCTAAAATTAGTGTTTTTGCGACAAACTAAAATCTGTTATTATTATTGACTGACACTTGCGAAGCATTCACAATTGACAGCGATAATCCAAAAATCGATTTTTAATGGTGATTTTCCAAAAAAAAGCTAAAATGTGAATTATTTGTTTATTTTTCGCCGGTGTTGGTGGAAAAATAAATTTTAAATGATGCCTTATTTTTGTAGTTTTGTGATAGATTACGAAAGTTCCCGCAAAAAACATAAAAAAATATTATTTATGATACAGCAATTTATCAACTTTTCTCATTTTAATGCAACAACACAACTGTTGTAGAATGTTGATACTTCATATTATGACGCATAATGGTTCCTTATATTCGAGATTCGAGTACAGGCGTCCCTCGTATAATATGGTACTTGTTCAACACGGTTTCGATATTACACGATACCAAATTTGCAATTATTATAACATGGTTTCGATATTACACGGTACGAAACTTGAATTGAATGCTTCATGGTTTTCATACAACACGAATGTTTTTTTTTTTTTTTGAGCAATCACGATTGCTTATTGCTTTCATTTGACTGTTTTTGATGTCCTATCATTTTCCCACCGCCACCCTCCACAGCATCACCGTCGACCGGGTCCTCACGTTGCTGCACCTCTAGCGAAAACCGTCTCCAGGTTTCGTCAATATCCTGCACTTACACGCATACATACATGCACCTACACACATATACATATATACACCTACACACATATACATATATACACCTACACACATATACATATATACACCTACACACATACACAAACACATACACACAGAAACACACACACTCACATACACACAACTACCTACACACTCATGCCTGCACACAGACACAAACACATATGCCAACACACACATACACATTCCCCCACACACACATACACACAACTACCCACACACTCATGCCTGCACACAGACACAAACACACATGCCTACACACACACACATACCCTCCACACACAAACGCACACGCTTACATATACACACACACTCGTGATTGCGAAAAACATAGTTTGAATTCAAGATAACAAAATTCAAATTAATTTTTTTTTTTTTTTAAAAGATGGAATTTCATTTTTGCTTAATACATTCTGTTAATCTTTGATAATAGCTCTAATAAGTTTTTACTTGGTCTTTATGAAACTTGGTTTCGAAATAACACGGTGCACATCCCTTGACTCACATTATTTCTAAGTCTCGTATAACACGGTTGCGATATAACACGAAACATATTGACATGATTTTTACTATATACATGATTAATTAGTGTAAAAAAGAGTTAAAAAGTTATTAAACAAAAAAGGCTTGGACAACACGGTTTCGATATTACACGGAACGAATTAACCGTGTTATACGAGAGACGCCTGTATATCACAAGTAAAAGTTAAAGTTTAAAACTCCAGGAATTAAGTGCAAACATGTGCGTAAAAATATCACTTCCGTAAAAATGGATTGAGAAAGCGTCTTCGCAATCTCATATATGGACCCTATCTATAAAGAGCATAGACAACGTCATTGCCAGTTTATACGCAAGGAGCGTAAAATGAATGGAAAACATGGTGTTCGCATTTTCCTTAGATTCAAAAGTTTGGAACGAAGTTACATTTTCGCTTTCCAGTCAGTTTATGTAAAATTATTCTCGATATCTTGTTTAAAATTGCAAGTGTTTCAGCAGGTGTCGACAAAATGAGTTTTTTCCCCCTTGGGAAATAGACTTAAATCTGGCAACACATAGGGAGGAATACAGATTTCTTATTGATTACAACGAGACCGCAGCATCAATATGGACTTTTTGCAAATACAACGCATGCAGGACAAAATATTTTATACATTAAACAATAATAAATAGTATAATGCTTAGAAATTTTACAAAAAGCGCTGAGAATACAGGTTCGGGGGGTGCAAGAGAATTTAACTGTAAAGTTGTTCTATGTGTTAGTTGAAATGAAAGCCGACGACAGTGTCATTTAATACCTTAAATTGCTTTATTTAAATACAAAGCGCCTCAACTTAGTCAGATTCAATAAGTGATGGAAATAGTGAGAGAACAAAAATTTCACAAGCGTTCATTTTTAAAACTATTTCAAGTCTAGTAGAATATGAAAAGGAGTTTTTATGTGTTACTGCTTACGTCTGTCTTGTGAGAGATGTAGCTTATCACGGAAATATGGCGCATGAACTAGAAGTATCAACGACCACTTCATTTTGTAATAGGTAGGATGAGCGAGATCGCAGAAGCAGTTAAAACTTCACTGCTCACAGTGTTTCGATTAGTACAAGCTAGGTGGACAAAAGTCATGTTCGGAATTCATCATTTCATCACACAAAATTAAAGTATGATTTAATTCACATGATTTATTTGTTCAAGATGGATATTATTTATTCTAGTAGGTGCTTTCTTTCCATAATTTAATTACTCTATCTGATAATTAAACAATATTAATTTTTTTTAAAGATAAACGAAATAGTTTTTGCTCGTTTAAAAACTTTCAAGCGATGGTAATGACTTGTACCCATTTGCACCCGGGCTAAATTTTCTGTATATAATAGCTGCACTTTTCCCATTGTTAATAAGACGTATTTTAGTCAGCGCACTCGAGTACAACATTTTTTTTCTTCTGTAGAGTACTTTATTTCGAGGAGGGATTTCTTTGAAGTAATTGAAGCATCCAAAACTTTGGGTAAAAAAAAAAAAAATGTTGTACTCGAGTGTGCTGACTATAATACGTCTTATTAATAATGGGAAAGCTACTGCTACTATATACAGAAAATTAAGCCCGGGCACAAATGGGTACAAGTCATTGCCATCACTTGAAAGTTTTGAAACGGGCCAAAAATTCTTCGTTCAACTTTAAAATTTTTTAAAACATTGTTTAATTATCAGATAGATTAATTAAATTAGGGAAAAAAACACTTACCACAATAAATATCCATCTATAATATCAGTACCTCAGAGCCAGAAGAACGTTAGTCACATTATGATAATTTTGCAGTAGAGAGGAATTTTGTTTTCTAAGCTCACATGCAAAGGATGGGACGCGCGCTCTTTTAACCCTGGTAAAAAAATTGAAAAGGATTTTTTTTTAAAGAATAACGTTCACGTGGCTCGATGCGAGATAATCTTTCACATACAATGCATTAATAAACTGAAAATCGTTATTTTTGAACTTGCGTCCTTCTAGCTTTGAGTTACATATATTAGAGTATATAGTAATAATATCCATCTTGAACAATTAAATCATATGAAATTACGAACACTTTAATTTTATGTGGTGAAATGCTGTCTGGAGCTCAAATGATTTATTCTATTACAAACTGATGTGTACTTTTGAACCTTATTACTCACGTGGTGGAAGGGAGTTAGGCAAATAAATAATGAAGTATCGTGCTTTGATGTATTGTTTACTTTATCCCAGTACCAAAGTTAGGAATTTTGAATATGAATTTTGTCTACCAAGCTTATAATAGTAGAAATACTGTGCTGCTTCCGAGTTATCCATGATCCTACCTATTACAGATGGAGTGAGATTTTCACATTGCTCTAATTTTAAAGATCTCTGTAATTACATTTTATTTTCTACGTGAGGGGAGTAGGATTTTCACTGTGGCGGAAATCTTAACGCATATTCAATTCTGATTCTCCCTAGCAGTCGATTTAAATCTTCGTAACTCAAACAAGATTCCGAAGCAATCTTCGGGGATTGGCAAGGGTTAACGAGCTAGGGTCGAAACCCATTAGTACCTTTAAAAAAGAGAAAAATATTTAAACATAAACGCTCTATAATATAAAATCACTTATTTGGAAGAAGAGTGCCACAATGCGAAGAAATGAAATTTTACAGGAGAAGCGTTTGAAGTTAACTTTTGAGGAAATTTGCTGTAGGAAAACTAGCTTTGCTGTGCTCTCCAGTGGGTAATCTTTGAACAAAAATTCTGTCATTATTTTCTCAAAAAAAAAAAAAAAAAAGTCTGGCACTCTTCTTCCAAACGAGAGAAATGTCCTTTTTTTGCTGTACTTCTTGGTGTTACTTCACTTAAAGAAAAAAAATGTAGAGAAAACTCTTAAATTTTGTTTAAAAAATGCTTAGTATGATAATTAACACCAGCATAAGTAGGGGTTGGCAGGAGTGGTTCTTGCCAGGGGGTCAGCAGCCAGCAGGGGGGTCGCATTTTGACTGATTATTATTTTTTTTTATATATATATGTATCATAGAATTAAAAAAATGCGAAAAAAAAATCAAAAACTAGCAAGAAAATAGATAGAATATATATATATATATATATATAAATATTTATATATATATATATATATATATATATATATATATATTTAAAAGGTGAAAAAACCTGTAGTCAATGTATAAGGCATTGCTTTTTCAGCACTGATGTAATCTTATACAAAAGCTTTTCTTTTGGATACAAAAGAAGCACACACGAGGAAACGGGAGAAGGTCTTTTAACTGATATTCTTCAAAAAATAAATGAGGATAATCTCAGGATTGCTAGCTGTCGGGGGCAAGGATACATACATGACATCAATACATACATAACATGTACTGAGAAGGAACATTAGGCCAGTGGCGTAGCCATGGAGGGGGATAGGGGGTCAGACCCCCCCCCCTCCATGATCCAAAAAAAAAAAAAATAATTTTTCAGTCGAACCTGAAGGATTCTGTTTATGAGCTAAAAGATTTTTATTTAATATAATAGCTTTTATGACGGTAAAAAGCTTATGTCTTCCTGTTATATATATATATATATATATATATATATATATATATGTGTGTGTGTGTGTATGTGTATAAACTTGAGGGCATGGCCTTACTTTAAACTTCAAAAAAAATTACCCCCGCCCCTTAAGGATTTTTTCTCGCTACGTCACTGCATTAGGCAACATTGAAAACAATTCTAAAAAAGAAAATAAGAAAAAAATTACAATGCTGTCTCTTATTCGTCGAATCCATAAATAAAAATGTTCCAAAAAAAAAAAAAAAAATGGGTGGTCACAATGACTTCCCGGTGACTTCCCATGTAGGAGACCCTAGGGGAGGGGGCGCAATCTCTTAAGTTCGCCAGGGGTGCTAGACCCCATAGGTACGCTACTGATAATTAAATATTTAAATGTTAAATGCATTTCAAAAAAAAAGGTTCGTTTCTTTTATGAGGCTAGATTAATATAAATCCAGGCTTAGAATCTAGGAAGCGTGTCAGGTAGCTTACGCGATAGATTCGTGTGTGTGTTGCAATTCCTCTTCTGCCCCTTCGTTTCTTAAAGCAGCGTTTGCAACGAAGGGCTCGAACCCTGAATCTCCGCAATTTCAATGAGTAGATCATGAGTGAGGCAAAAATTGAATTAAATAGATTATGTTCTCTTCAAGTAAGAAAAAACGAGTAATTGTTGACAGTACGTTTGACACATATAAAGAAAAAATAAACTAACGAGGGAAACACATACGCCAAAAGATCGGGTAAGAACACGCTGAAAGGTAATCATTGTAAATTTAAACATAATTTTATAATTTTTGTACAATTTCATAAGTTTTCTACAATTTTATCATTTCTCTTGTTAATTTATTTTTTTATAATAAGTGCCAACTGCTAGTACATCATCAACTACTAGTGTGGGTGTTAACTACTAGTGAATCGGGTAAGAACACGCCGAAAGGTAATCATTGCAAATTTAAACACACTTTTATAATTTTCGTACAATTTTATAAGTTTTCTACAATTTTATAATTTTTCTTGTTAATTTATTTTTTTAAGTGCCAACTGCTAGTGCATTATCAAGTGCTAGCTTGGGTGTGAACTACTAGTGAATTTACCTGATATTGTGTTCTTTTCGCAAAGCAAAATTTTTTTCATAGTAAAATTGTAAAACTTTTTATCAAGAGGAAAGCATATTTATTGTTAAACTTTACCTCGCAAGACAAATTCGAAGTGATTTCATATTGAAGCATAAAGTTTCACATTTTTTTCTTTTGGTTTTTCTTTTCCAACATCCGCACAGCTTTCAAGAGGCGAAAAAGAAGCTTCAACGTTGAGAAGATAAAACAGCTACACGGCTTCAAAAAAGGCGGATTTTAAATCCGCGGAGAAACCAAGCATTTTGTAGCCTTGTCACGAACAGTATCAAACAGAAAATGACTTCTAGCTAAGAATGCATTTCTGACTTTCCAAGTTAGAATAACATCAAGCCGGTCAATTTCTAAACCTAGAAAAAAAAAAAAAAAAAAAGAACGAATGCAACATTTTGTACTTCCCTTAAGAGGGTAAAATTCAGGAATGTTAAAAAGCAACTTTTCTTTAAATAACAGGGAATTTCTGGCAATTTTCCACGTTTTGTAAGAGCTCTACTGTTTCCTTTAATACAAGACAAGAATTACTAAATTCGTTGTTTTTTTTTAAAAACATGATCGCAGATTTTCTCTACTGAATATATTTAGAATAAATGTGAGTGGATTCTTCATATTTTTTTTTCATTATAAAGTTTCATAAAACACATTCATAGTTGTTGTTTTTTTTTTCGTCTATGTGAATGTTGTGGAAGTGCATAGATTTTTTCCCCCAATTCTTTAATCTTTTGCATTTCCACATGTTTTAATCTTGGAGGAACTGTATGATTGCAAGAGAAAATTGCAAACCAAGGATGGAATTTCGCCAACTGAAAGAAATTTAGGGGGTTGTTCACATTTTAAATAACGCTTGTATGAACTGTTGTTTCTGGCATATTCGCAACAAAATTGTATATTTTAATGAAGAAAATAGACATAAACTACGTGACACTAAACACTACTCGAAATGCGTTTTATAACACGTGTTTCAACGGACGCTCTGTTGAGAACCTGTATTCAACACAGAGCACACACGATAGCTGTATTCAACACAGTTCCTGCAACGACGGACAACGATAAAGAAAAAAAGCGAGAAGATCGCAAGTGTGACTGTGAGGTAGTAGGCAAATAATCTGTGTGTCACACGAATTTTGTGCTACTGGAAAACGTCAACTGAAGCATAAACTTTGTACGACAGAATACTTTTCATTTGCAGGTTTTTTTTTTAGTCTTGTTTCTTGAGAAATTGTTAAAAATGTGAATTTTTGAAAGCGTCTGGCACTTTTGTCCATATAGTGTAGTACAGTAAGAGGTCTTACAAATTCTGTTAAGAACCTAGGTTCTTATCCCGCGGTTATGAGTTTCTGCTCATAGCGTCATTGCCATATGTCGTTTAATTAAAAATAATTATCATACCACTCCAATCAGCACCTCTGTTGTTAAAATAATTCTTAAATGCTCTTTTAGAAGTATAAGTTAAAGGAAGAATGTGTTAATGTAGAAGTTCTATAACAAGGCTTACCAAACTGTGGTAAGCAGACCCCTTGGGGGGTCCGCCGAATCTTAGCAAGGGTTCCGTGGCAAACTTTGAGAAAAAAAAAGTTTAAAAAACATTAAATGAGGCAGTGAGAAGGAAAGGGATGTAAGTGGACATTTTCAAGTTTTGAGTAAAACGCGTATAAAGATTGCGTCCTAGGTAGGCTTTCATTTTTTTTTCTTTCTAAATCATGTTATAGAGCAGCACCTACCAGGGCTTCTAGTTCTATCTCTTGCCCCAAGACAGACGAAGGGTTCACCTACCATTTGTACTAATTATCTGCAAATTTTTAATTTTGCCACTTGCATCCCTTTACTTCTCACTACCTCAAATGATACTTAAATTTTGCATTTTAAAACTAGAATGTTCACCTTCGAAGTAAGGAGTTGTCTTTGGAGCTCTACTCCCCGTTATCTCAAGGTACAATGTTCCAAGATAATGCAAAGGTGTTCGAACCGTTTTCTACTTCTACAACACTGTGCAAACTGTCGTCATGTGAATATGAATGTTTGATATACATAACTTCAAACTGTACCTTGAAGTTTCCGGATATTTTGCATCCAGGATCCTACAAGTCTGACTAAAAAAAGAAATACCTTGGGGATTAGTAATTTTAGAACAATATATTATTTTAGAAACCATGTTATTCTGAATTTTCCTACAGACTCTGAAAAAATAATTTGTTGGAAGCCTAAAACTTTACCCCGGATCCTAAGATTTTACAATTTTTTTTCAGTTTTTGTTTACCCCCATTTTTGGCTTCGGCCAGAAAACAAAATATACCAATCATTGAAAAAGCAAAGCCCGTTCTTCCAATTAACACAACTTAACAATGCGAACCAGGATTTTCAACCTTATACAAGCACCAAAACTAAATACCGAAGTGGTCTAGATGCTTATCCTAATATTAGACTCCAGATATCAACAATTAAACACAATGCATTAAAATTATTTCGATTAAACCAACCTCACTTTTCCCCTTAATTCGATGTTCAGTTTTGAGCTTCAATCGCTTTGTTACTTAATGACTTCTGTCTGTTCAACTTTGTTTTGCACTCCTTTAAAATTTTAAATAAAGTAAAGCATTGTAAACTTCCTACCTTTTTTTAAATAGTGATATTACTTTCTAATTATTAATGGATAATTATATTAAGTTCAATTACCTACTAACTACAAGTATCTATACAATCCAATGACAAGAGCTCGCACTGAACATTGGTCCATAAAAGGGTTCCGCTTGCTATAAATTTTGGAAAGCTCTGAATACAAACTTTTTTGGTCACTTCTAAAGAAAAATGCGAATGCGATGCTAAAATTTCGAAATGCGTTTTTAAAACAGTCAACGAGTTTTCCAATTTTTTTTCCTGTGCCAAAAAAGTCACTTTCGCTTAACTCGCCAAACATCTCTAGTGCACTGTCAAAAATTTTCTTGAAATTTTACGGTAAAAAGCACTAGCACCTATATTGCTTGCAATATTGTCCTCCTTAGATTTCTGTTTTACTGTAACATTTTGCGGTATTTAAAAAAAAAAAAAAAGAGTGCTGTGATTAGTGGCGCTTAGCTGCGGGCTTTAATTACCCTATACCCATCGAAGCTCAACGGGTAGGCACAAAAACGAGAATTATTTGCTTCTCTCCCTAAGTCACGTGGTGTACCGATGTAGGCTTCAAATGCTTACTTTTTCTGGCAAAATGTACCGTATTTTTTTCTGCACTTTAAACGCTTTATTTTACAGTAATATTTACCGTAAAAATTCCCTATATTTTTAACCAAGCGGAATCTGGGCGACTGTTAAATGTGTGCGTTTGAGCAGTTGCATGTTAATCTTTGTCTCTCTCTCTCTCTCTCTCTCTCTCTCTCTATATATATATATATATATATATATATATATATATATATATATTTGCGTACATAGTTACTATACTTTCATTTGTGTAAAATACATTAAATTATCACAATTTTTTGCGAAATACTTTAGCATCTCCAATCTAAAACTTCAACTTCGCGAACTTTTTAAAAAATTGGTATTGTGCCAGGAGTACTATTTCTGGAACACACAATTATATAAAATCACTGTTTTAAATATTTGTTAAAAATGTAACAGGTAACATAACTAACTTTCATTCATTTCCAGCAGAATAGATGTAAAATGCACTTCGGTTTTTACGTATTTTTGTAGTTAAGAAAGCAATTGTCGTTGGTTACGAAAACTCCTTCTACTAAAAAAGATCTCTAAAGATATTTGTGTACTTCACCAATTTTACTGGTCGTAAAAAATGAACTGAAAAATAGGTAGATCTTCGTCTTTCACAAGGCTAACACCCAAACGACCCTGTCATAACCATTTACTATTCGAGGGTAGTTGTAAATGATAAGTTATATAACAATATTTTTCTTTTGCAGCGTTTACTTTCCTTCAAGATTTCTTTTCAAAGAACATTCTTCTAAGGTGGTTTTATGTTAATTTTGGAAATTTACGCGAAGGATAACAAGTAATCTTTTATCACATTAAGGTTAATCATGAGTTAAAAAGTTCATTCGTTGCTTTAAAAAGAGTTCATAAATCAAGAAAAATAATTTTTGTATCGATTTTAAATTACTTTGAAAAGAGAAACAAATTCGCAAGTATGTGTTACTTGAAATCAGCGATAGAACAATTTTGTAAGGAGCAAAAACTACAAATTTTCTAAACGAGTTTAAAAAAAATTACATTATCTAAGAAAACTGCTGTGAAGTTCGGGATATATCCTTTCTTTGCTAGCACCAGGGCCTCAGAGAGCCAAGGCGGACCCCTTGTCAGTTTTGTTGCCCCCCTCCCCCCGCCTCTCAAAAAAAAAAAGCAAAAAAAAAAAAAAAAAAATCACTAGCTTACTTGAAAATTATTAACTTTTTTAAGTGCCGCAACATCAGTAAGTACTGAAAGAGTAAATTTTACTTTATCTTTACGTTTCTGCTTATTCGGAGTTTTTTCCACCTTTCTCTTCCTTCCTTTTTTTTCTTTCTTCCTTTTTTTTTCTTTTTTTTTCTTTCTTTGCGTCAGTGTCCCCGGGCCCACCCAAGGCCCAGTTCCTCTCGTCGGGCCTAGCTAGCACAACTCCTGCAGTTTCCCTTTTGCTGGCAGCTTGCCAATTTTACACGCGAAATGTTGTCGTACAATATGAGTGAATATCAGTTTGAAAACTATGAAAACCAGTGAAATTTGCAATAAGTATTCAGTGTATAATTTGGTATTGCAGTGTATAAAAACCATACCTTTGCAACAAACGGAATAGCAACTGAAG
The DNA here is from genome assembly GCF_026930045.1 of Uloborus diversus. Taxonomy (NCBI): domain Eukaryota; kingdom Metazoa; phylum Arthropoda; class Arachnida; order Araneae; family Uloboridae; genus Uloborus; species Uloborus diversus. Next base: position 88,776,713 of record NC_072740.1, on the reverse strand, counting down.
CAACATAACTCATCAATGTCCTAAAAGCGCTGTGATTAAAATGAAGTCCTTGTGTGAAAGCTCCGTGACGATCAAATAAATAAATATTCATGCATCGTGACACTCTTGAAACATCTATCAAAAGTCGTCAACAGGTTTTAGCTAAGCCTTAAATCGCAGTTTAAGTAGCGACTCGTCCACCATCTTGGAGCTAAAAACAGCATTTTTCCTATGTCTGATAGGATAAAGTAGCGTGTTTTCTTCTTGATTGTGGTGCTTCTTGATCGCGAATTTTAACATGGAGATAATAAGAAACCTAAATCAAGAAGCCAAACACGCTACTTCATCATAGCAGACATAGGGAGAAAGAGGCGTGTAGCCCCAAGATGGCGGGCATGTCGCTACTGAAGCTACGATCGAGACTAATTTAGTTGTAGCAGCTTTCGAATCGCTGCAGTGACCTTTTCACTCTGTCACAAAATGACCAGTCACAAATGAATTGCTGCTGCGATGTCACCGTTGAAGTCACTTGAAACAAGTCATAAAAAGGTTACATCGTGACTCCTGTAAGATGTCTCAATGTTGCCAATTTGTGGCCGTTACTGTTGTGACTCGCAATAATAACCCTATGACCTTGCCTTTAGTTATAATAATGTTAATCAGTAAATTATATTTAAAAGAACCTATATAGCTTGTTTAAAAAACTATTTTTCTGCAAAAGATTCAACGTGAAAATGTTTAACTTTTCAATATACTATTTTATAACATGGCTTGCAATTTCATTCTGAAAGCAAACTTTATCAATTTGGATTTTTCAATTGCCGAGTCATCGCGCCAAAGTCATCTTTCACACCAATTTTCCTGTGTTAAAAAAAAAAAAAACTATATTTTAGGCACTATTCAGCACCTTCAACAATGTAACTCAAAAACTTGCAATGAAATCAACGCAATGAAACGGACTTAGCTATAAAACTGGCGAATCCGTAAGCTAAAAACAAATTCGAAATATGTTCAAAACTCGAAGTCGAAGGAAAAAAAAGGGAACATGAAAAAGTTATAAAACACATCAGCATCAAAATACTACAGAGGAAGAACAATATAAACTGAAACATTTACAAAATCGGACAGATTTTTAAATTATGCAAATCATAAAAATAAAGTGATGCGAGGGTATTTTGCAGGGTTATTATTATTTTTATCAGGCACATTACACACCCGCTGAAATATTAACAGTCACGCTTGTTAATTCTGCCTCAAAAATAATTATCATATTTTAAGTAACTTACTTCTTACGCCTTCCGAAGAAATTTTTTTTATTGTATAACTATGAGTTGTAACTAAATATTTTCTTTTTTGAGACAGTGTAACTTTTTCAAAACATTGTGACATTACGAAAAGTTATCTCACCAATAGGGGAACGGAAATTCGATCTCGAACACATTTTTTAAGGAGGAGAAAATCGGATTTTCTACTGCGTCACAGCAAAAACTACTTAACGATGTAAATCCGGTGTTCAAACTGTGGCTATCATGAATCCGTAAATCTTCGCAAACGAGGGGGGCAATTCATATTTTTAAAGTGATTCCGGGTGTTTACTGAAGTGTAACTGATAAGAAGTTTCACAAAACGCTAAGCTGAAGGTTATTTGAAGGATAATTTTCTTTTTCTTTTCCCAGAAATTCTAAAATAAGCAAATAAAGAGAAAAATGTTTTCATATATTCTTCGCTATTTTTTACAGCTACAGATTTTGTTTCCGAAATAAAAAAAAAATGGAATCATTTCAACTAACTAAATTAATCATCAAAAATAAATAGATTTGGTTCTGGTAATTAGTTCAAAATTGAAGAAAAAAAAAGAGGCTTTTTGTTTTAATTCATAAAATTTAAAAGAAAATTAAAACTAAATTTAGTTATTAACTATTTTGCATAAGGGTGGCTGCATATCTCAATTTAACACAATTTTCTATCGTTTCTTTACTTTTATTTTGTTGAATATTTTTATTAAATATTTAACTAATCAGCTGTTTCAGTTGTGCGGTTTTTTTCTTTTTTCCTCCCTTCATGCTGCGTATGGGTACCATAGCTATTTCCAGACAAACTGAGGCAATAGAGCAAAATATTCAATTTGGCAAAAAGTTAGATGTTTCACCAATAAAGTTGTCTAATGTTCAAAGTATCTATTAATCAAGTTTTGTTGATAAAATGCAAAATAAACATACATTACATTCATTACATTGATAAAAGTGCTGCTTCATTTTGGTACTAATTTTACCCTGTACTAATTTTAGTGAAGGAAAAATACTCTATCAAATGAGACTTAATAAATAATATTTTAAAAAATAAATAAATTTTGTAAATAATTATTTTGCTACATATCTCAATTCTTTACTACAAATTATTTTCAATATTTTCTTGACTTGTATTTGTTAAATATGAATTTTAAGAAGCTATAATTCGGAATTTCTGCTTTGTTTGCCTCATATTGAGTATGGGTACCAGCTGCTACTGTTTGAGAAACACATTTTAATCTGAAATGCTACAAGCGACGCAATTATTTTCTCACCAAATCTGCTTATATTGTGTTTTACATCTTTGACTGATTAATCTGTTTCATTTTCAATTACTCTGTGTACAGCTTTTGGAATCGTAAATCTCTTTGTACATACGTGAAACGTGTTGTAACCAGCGGCACAAAGTTCTTAAGTTCTTTGAAACAATTTCCGTCATGTGTAAAGTTTTAATTATTTTCTGAATAGTTTTGCTTTCTGCAGAAGAGGGCTTTAATTTCCCTTCGGCTGCGAGCTAATAGTTATGGTACGTACTAATCATTTTGTAAAGAAATTTGAGCAAATATAGTTTGGAAATAGCATTAGATTTTTTTCTTATTTGGTATAATTAAAAGTATGTAATGTAATGATTTGAGAAAGTAGCTTCTTTCGCTTGAAAAAACTTCTTAAGAAAGTCGTGTTGTATTTGATAAAAAGGAAAAAATATAGGTAAAGGTGAAATGTTATGAAGCATATATTTAATGCTTCAATTTTTTTTTTCTTTTTTTCTTTTTTTGCGAAAATTTCATTAGAATAATTTTCATAAGTACTTATTTGAGCAAATATAGTTTTGGAATAGTATTAGATATTTTTTTTGGGGTGTAATCGAAAGTACGTAATGGGATGACCGGAGAAAGTAGCTTATTTCGCTTGAAAAGACTTCATAAGAAAGTCGTTACAGTTGTATTTGATAAAAAGGAAGAAACATAGGTAAAGGTAAAATGTTATGAAACATATATTTAATGCTTTAATTACTTTTTTTTTGCGAAAATTTCATTAGAATAATTTTCATAAATATTTAACGTCTAGAAGAAATTTTTCACGTTCAGTGAATACGAACGTTGAGACTCGTGCTCTTAAAACATTGGTCAATAAAATATGAAGTCTTTATTTTTTTTTTAAAAAGGAGAATTATATACGTTGTCACGCTTAGTGCGGAATAAGATTCTACATGCAGTGAAGTAATAACCTGAAAATAACAATTTTTGACACCTTAGTATGGTTTTAAAGTATATATATATATGAGAGAGAAGTGTTTATAAAACTTGTACAGAATTCTATATACAAAAGAGCCATTCTGCTCATAAAACCACGAAACCAGCAACTCATCAAACATTTTAAATTTCTAATTATTTCCTTTTCGAAATCATAAGTAGTATAAAGCTGTTCTCAGCTCATCAACATTGCCTGAAAATATTGTAAATGTGTATCGGGGGGGGGGGGGGGTTGCAATAATCGAACCTCGCGTGTGATATACTACTGATTTAATTAACTACTTTTTGCTAAAAATAGAAATGAATTTGAAATACACTGAAACCCCGATTTGACGTTTCTCAAGGGACTGGATTTAAAAAACGTAAAATACGAGAAATATATAGAAAGAAAAAATCAAATAAGAAAAACAGCAAAAGGTAGTAACGATGACTCCTAGAAAAGGTATAATAATCGATATTTTGCGAAAAGAACATTATTTTAAATACCATTTTAGATCATTTTGACACATTTAGTTACAAATCCGGGCGTAGTAAATAGTCCGTAATGATGGATTGCTCTTTTAGTCATTGAATCCAAAGTAAATGCAGCATCTTTCTAAATTGAAATACTTTGCAAGTTCTTTTTTGTGGTCTTTATGAGAAGGAAAATAGTCTTTCTCTATTTGTAAGCTCTAAAATGCAATATTGAAAGATGGGACGAGTTATTCCTTTGCTTGTTCTTGTTCAACTTCATCTGCGGCCAAAATGTCCACATGGTCGGCTACGGATGAAGCAGCAGCACTTCTGTTTGCATTGATTCACTTTCAACAGCGAGGATTATCTTTGAAAATGCACAAAAGGAAACACAGTGCTTATTTTAAAACATGTTTCTTATTATTTTTTTTTTTACTTACCAGGGAAAATGCAAAAGGCAGGAAATTCATAAATAACAAACATTTTTTCGGGGTTAATTTCACATTATTAGTATGTGGAGAAACTGGAAACAGATGATAAAAAACTTTAAATGCGGGAAAAACGTAAAATCTGGTTTCGCTGTGCATACGATCAGCAAGCATGAAGATAAATATTTCATTGTAACAATTTTAACAATTTTTCATAGCATTTTTTGAGTACATTCAAAGTAAAGAGATTTTTCCGCTTTTTGCTCGTTTTGAACCACTGTGCGTCGCGTCGCTGATTTTCAGTAAAGGAACTTCTCGTATTTTTTATATTTATTTAAGTTACATTCATAGATATAGCTAAAAATAAAAATGACATTAAGTATGTTTATAATACAGCATTAATGTATGTTTACATTTTTGGGAATGCACCAACCCCTTTGATTAATTACTTCTTGATCTTGTCATAATTTTATATTATAAGCATACTTATTTTCATTTTAAGTCTTAATTATATCTGTGGATGTAACTTCAAAAATACACGGGTTCTTTTTTACTGAAAATCTGCGCAAATAATCACTGAATGAAGAAGTGGGGGCGGTGCATCAAGCATAATTAATTTCTGTTTTAATCTTAATTATATCTGTGAATGTATTTTTTCTTTTTACAAGGTGAAAACTTTTTCGAACATGCGGCTCATAGGTGTGAAAAAAAAAAGATCGATTTTGATAATTTTAAAAATATTTTAAAGGGGAATATCCCCAATGAATCTTTCAACTTGCTCCAGATATTTTCGCTTTTGAACTTGGCCACTCTCTAGCCTTTCAAAAGAACGTTAATGGTCAACATAATGCTCCTTTTCCCCTCCAAATAAAAACAATGGCTGTGAAACTGTCGAAAATTGGAGAAAAAAAATGGGGGAGGGAGGGGGTGCCATTTTCAAAATGTGGGGGTGATGGGGGAAAAAAGATATTTGGAATTAGGGGATCATTTTACATAAGAATCCTCAAGAATGCTGTTGGAAACATTTTGAAGGGAATTTTTTTGCAGTTCAGTGGGGGGGGGGGGGGATGCCTATAGTGCTGTGCTAAGCACAGATGTCGTATCTGCACTTTTTATCAAAATTAGTGTCACCATGTGGTCCTTTGTAACGTATTTTGCCTAAATACAATGCTTTATGGTCATTTGAGAGAACGGGAAATATTATTTTAAAAATTATGATAAAGTGGCATCTGAATCAAACACATGGAGACGCAAACCTTTAAAAAGCAATATCTCAGTTTGAGCTGGACTGCAGATACCACTTTTGTGCTCAGCACGGCAGTATAGCCCACTAATTTTATGGGTAAATTTCACCCTGTTAAAAGTCTTTATTGTCGATAAAAATGAACACAGGTTCAATATTTTCAACTGTTCTATGGATGTGCATTTATTCCAATCGGTGAGTGACACTTCGGTAGGTTTATTTGTTGGCTATCCCGTATGCCAAACTATGTGATTAGTAGAACTCATTTTTGCAGTAATAAATTTAGTTTCTTCTCTGAGTGTAAATGATGATTTTGCTACCATTCCTTTCAGATTGACTGCTGATTTCAACGATAATTTAACTGAATGCATATGTGTGTTATTAAAATGTAGTTTTACTTTTCGTTCGATTTTTAAGGTAATTCAGTTAACATTTTGCTTTTACTTTGCAGAAGCAAGAAGGAGGACACTGCGACAAAGATTCCTGTTAAGTGTAAATTCTTACAACACTTCGTCAACCGTCGCCTTGCCAAAAGTGACATTATGCAAATTTTGGGACAATGACAACGCTTCCTGAGTTCATTTTATTCGTTTATTTAAACATCTCTAGATTAAATTATAAAGTTATATCACAACGAACCATTTAAAACTCAATTTAGCCATTTAGGCTCGTAGCAATCTTCCTCAGAGCCTACGTTGTCCAACTATACAAGGTATCTTTTTCTCATCGTTAGCCTGCTCCCAGCATTGCCGGTCTTGCAGTAAAAGTGTCCATATGCAGGCCACTGGTACTCATTGCTATTCGTGTACATCCAATGTTATCACACGGTTGACACGCATCCTCAAATTCAAAAAAGTTCCTTAAACTCCTCAATGTTGTAAAATCACAACAGCGAGGCACCAACTATTGTCCGTTTTTCACTAGTTGAGACTTGGCCACGCCCCCAACACGTGGTATCGGAAGATTCTAAATGCGTCTTTTGGGGATGAGGCTTCAGACCAACACTGAGAAAGGTTGCAATTGGCCATCGTTATCGCGCTGTAAGAAGACAAGTGTTCTATAATTTTTCTAAGAAATTACCTCCCACCTTCTTTCCCGAAAAAAACGGTGTGCTACTAAGACATTTGTTCGACTTAAAAGTATTTTAAGATTTGCAGTGTATTTCTATACGTTTTGGGTTAATTTATCATTGATTTTGCGAAGGAAATCCTAAACTTTCTGTCTTTCACGCTAAGTAAACATTTTCTGAAAACACGGTGAACAGTTGCAGGTGAAATTGGAAGGAAAAATTTTCCTTCTATTCTGCTGAAACTTTCACAGCTCTCAAACGTGGGTTTTTCATAGGTATTCTAATTATAAATCTCTAATCGCATATTGTTAACTTTACTGGTCAACCATTTCTCACCTTATTTTCGATCCGATTTTCTTCTTTAAAGCGTTTATTAAATATTACACAGTGCTTAGGGATAAATGAACTACTTTGGCAATATTTCGAACTGTTTTACTTCGAATATAATGAAGAATTAATGCGGTTTCGAATTTTGTTTGTTGTTACTTTGCGAATACGAGTCGTTTTTAAAATAATACGTAGATTTGTAAAGTGAACAAGCAAAAATTAATGCCAAAAGATTTTTTAACTATCACCGCATTGAAAAAATAACAAAAAAAAAAAAAAAAAAAAAGAAAAAGAAAGAAAACGACAGACGATAACTTTAATTTCGAATTTTTCTGAAAATATTTCTCTGTCACCTCATTTTTGGCCCATTTCAAACAGTCAATATTTTGTTTAAAAAAATGTTGAATTGATGTAATCATGTAGAGACAGTATGAAAAAGTATTGAACTACTTATGAAAAAGTATTGAACTACTATTTCGATTCCTAGGCACTTCATTTTTAACCATACACATTTAAAGCCAACGAACAATTTTGGAAGCCTCAGTAGGTAAGTTGCACTCTGTGTGACACATTTCAATACTTTAGTACATTTTTTTTCCCAATATGGCTTTTATTCTTCAGAAATGAAAAAAGGAACAAAACAAAAATTAAAGCTTTTCACATGCCAATATGGTTATGTACAGAATAATTGAATAAGTGCCTGAAACAACGTTTTATGTTACTGTTTTAACCTATTTATTTTTGTAAATACGAAAAAATATACATGCTTTTTTTATTCAAGTTTTTTCGATTACTCTAAAAGTAATTCAGTTCTTCCAGTACTTTTACAGAACAGCGTTACGTGTGGGGATCATAAAATAGGCAAAAGTTTGTTGCCCTTATTCTAATACAGATCCGAACAAGGACAGATACAAGGGAAGGGCGATGGGGGCAATCGCCCCTTCCTTGAGTCGAGATGCAGAACTCTTCCACAGCATATTTTTGATGCTAAAGTTGAAAATTGTTTTAGCCTATCTTCAATAGTTTTACGAAGCTCTTGTTTTCTGGAAAATGAAAGTGTAGCACATATCTTATTCTTAACACATTACTGATAGAGATCTGAACTTTGTATAGGAAGTATTTCAAAGTTCCAAAAACTCAATTTTAGAAGATTTTAGATGATATTAAATAGAGTTATAGGGTTCAAGGGCTCTTCTCAGGAAAGTTTGGAAAATTGAAGTCCCCCCCCCCCCAAAAAAAAAGAGGAACTTTAATGGAACACCTTTGATGGCGTTAAGGTAAGGGATGGGGTTTGGTACACTCCTCCGCAATTTTGTAGAAAAGGAAGTCCCTCCCCTTCCCAAAATAACTGAAATGAGACGATCTTTCATGGTGTTTGGAAAGGGGGGGGGCGGAGGTTTGCGAATTTATAAAAGGGTAAGGGTGTGAAATCAATCGCCCCCTCCTTGAATAGTTTCTGGATCCGTCCTTGGCTCTGAATGTAAAGTGCGTTATTTTTATCAAGAAACGTTGCTATAGTCAACTTATTCAGTTGTTCAACATATCCCACACTGGCAAGGAAACTGACTCAACCACAAGAAAAAAAAAAACAGCAATGGAGAAAATTAAGGTTTGACGCAATAGTAATTTTAAGTGATGTAGTCTCAAACATTACAATATGTGCAGTCAACTTATTATGTGATGTTTATTAATTAGTTTTTGAAGTATAGATACATATAATGCATACTTTAAGCTCGAAAAATATTCTTCCAAATTATGAAATTTTAATGATGTGTCATTATTGATGAAATCGTTTCTACGCCCCCCCCCCCCGCACCATTTAGGTGAACTAACTTTGCGGTTTTTGTGTCGAGAAAAAGCACTAAATTTAGATTTTAAATCAATAGCCGGTACGGTTTTCCCAGATTTTGAATTGTGTCACTTTCCTTGCCGTAGTGCGATATGATTCTTTATTAAAAACATTCATGATCATAAACAAATTGTGACTAGAGCTATCCAGGAAGGAGGGGGGGAGACGGTCTTTTCCCTTAAAACAATTGTTACTGCAATTTTGGTGACTTAGAGCAAACCTAAGCCGTCGTTCACAAATGATGTCACGCTTGAAAGGGGTAGGGAGAGAGGGTTCGGGGTTCATGAACTTCGGACAGTTAGTCTCAAGAGGGAAGGAAGGGATTATAAGAAATATGACTTCACATATTTTGGTCCAAATAAAAGCGTTCGTTATAGCAATATGTTCATCGAACATTGCGTGAGATGTGACGAGGGGAGAGGCTAAGGTGAAGTGTAACGTCCGTTATGGACAATCCGTGTTTACGTTAGGCTACTGTGTACTGAAGTGTTATAACTAACTTCGTTTCTGCCCCCCCCAAAAACGAAGTTGGTTATCTCCCCCCCCCCGCCTTGAAAATACTCGTCCTGGGGGTAGTCGTTATCTCTTAAGCCGGCCCAACCGATGAACCTATAATTTTAACACAGGATTCAAACCAAAGACACTTTTTATAACGCATCGCAAAATATTACATATTTCTAAACATTAATATACTTAGAGAAATAGCCTTGATTTTAATAGTCAATTGCTTTAAATATTTCAGATTGATTTTTTATTGTTTTCTCATTTACTTTTATTTCTCACATGTAAATCCTTTCTGGAACAATTGCCCAGTCCCCGCCTTTGTTTCAACCAAGTTTTTTTTTTTTGGGGGGGGGGGGGGAGGGGGCAACTTTTGTTCGAATAATGTTTTCATCATTTTTCAAAAATAACTGCTACTGTAGATCTACTGACTGTATATCCGCTCTATATGATCTGAAATTTTGTACAATCCATACAGATGCATCAAAAAGACTCAACCCGTAAGAGCTACTGAGTCACCCCCCCCCCCCCTCAAGAAAAGGGAGAGGGAAATGGAGAGAGATATTCAGTCTTCAAAACGAACCCAACCCTTAAGCATTTCAATGCCACAGTCTGTGTGGCAATGAAGTTTTCCTGCCCCCCCCCCCCCCCTTTTTTCATCAGCGCACTTGCAATTTCGAATATAGAACGTTAGTGTTTAAAAGGATATCGTTCAAAATTCAGAAAGCCTATCCTTAATAGAAATGTTTCATTCGGAAAACAAAATACCTTACTTTTTTTTGTAAATACAATATTTTTGTTCTGAAATTTTCAGTTTAAAAAGTATAGATTCCCCGTAGGCGACAATTACGCGAATCTAGAAACGAAAGGAAAGAACACAAAGACATTTTTACAAATTTGAATGCCCGCCAAATTTAGGGTTGTCTCAATTGAAAGCGGTAGCGATCACCCCCGCGCTAAACTTAGCTTTGCTTTCGGGAAGGCGTTCCGAAGTCTCTTCTCCTCATGAACGCACAATACTCAGTTAGAGAGAATGAACAGAAACAGCGCATGGGCAGAAAATACCTATCCTCTCTAGTCCTGGAGTAGAACACTTCTTCAATACCGACCACCGTTTAATCCATATAACTTCTTTTTTGCCGACAAAAGTTCACGCATTACGGTGGCTTCGGTTCGAACCCTGATGGGTACGCCATTGTACTTTCATATGCAGACCCCCTGTAACATCTGTATTTTTTGTAGTCTCGTACTTGTGTTTTCTTTACTACAGTCTTGTACTTGTGTAAACATTTTTTTAATTTTGTATTTGAAATAAAATGTTTTGTCCTAAATGTGTACCAGTCTATTTTATATAGCATCTCAATGTTAATTATTTCTCTCCTACTAATTTCAAAATTTTTTCCTGACGGAGGAAAATAACTGGGTCAAAATTTGCCATAAAAAAGAGATGAGATCGAACTTTTGTCATTTTTGAAAGACTTCTTCATTCTGTTTACTAGAGCATGTAGATATAATTTTAAAGCTTTAAAAAGTTTTTAAGCATTTCTTTTGTTTCTTATCAGTAAATAACCTTTTAAAACCTTCCTCTAGAGTTTGCATTATGTTGTTCTAACAAATCACAGTTGAGAGGTCCAAGCTCATTTTGCGTTTCAAGTTTTATCGCAGAAGGGAACAGTTCTTGTGAAATAGAAGCTTCAAAAAGGCAGGAATCCGACTTTTTTGACCTTGACGAAAAGATGGGAACACCATCTATCACCACATCTACAGTTAAAGCATAGCTCTAAAGGAAAAGAAAAACCTTCAGAAACCTTTTTATTTTTAATTTCCAATGGCAAGCTACAATTAAGATAAAATAAGAACACAAAATTAGAAATAAAAACAAAATCACTAAGTGACATGGTTAGCCCATTAGGACCCTGGCCTCCAAGCAACATAGTTTTTCGTCAAACTTTACCAAACTTTTCGAAAGCTTGGCAGCATACAAGAGAATAATCATACTTTAATTTTAAATAAGAAGTTTGAAAAAATTTTTGAAAAAAAAAATAGAACCGACTTCAAAATTGCTCTAAAAAGTGAAAAATAATTTTATTCTTTAAACACCATCGATAATACTTTTAAACATAATTTTTGAAGTTGGCGCAAAAACGATCGATAAAATCATTCACAGCCATAACTCAACTACAAGTATAAATTTTACCAGGTCCAGTTTCTTCACTACCACATGCATTACGCATTGATGACAGCATATTTGAGTAACGATATAACTGTTTCGTTCCTAACTTTGGATGATTTTTTGATAAAAATATGAACGAAGCATGGTTACAATGGATTTTACTTTTTGTTTTTGCGCCAACTTCAAAAATTATGTTTAAAAGTATTAGCGATGGTGTTTAAAGAATAAAATTATTTTTCACTTTTTAGAGCAATTTTGAAGTCGGTTCTATTTTTTTTTTTCAAAAATTTTTTATTTCATTCTTTTTAGTGTAAATGTAGATATTTCAGTAAAAGTAAGAAGTTACCTAGTAAGAAGTTCGGCTCTATATCACTGTATTGCTTTAGAAAAGCCTTTATTCAAAATTATCATTACAATTACTATTAATGTTACTGTTATATGGCACCAAACTTTTATAACAATGAGTTTCATATTGTCGCGTAGATGAAGATAGCGAAGACAATGTGAAAGCCAACTGAAGCGAATACTCGTTAGTCTCAACTCGAGATCTTTATTCAGAACCACGAATGAACGTTACATCTCCTTATATACAACTTGAGAAAGTGCTGGAACTTTCCAGACTTTGAAAGATACAGAAATTAATAGAACATTCGAGAAAATACGGGAAACAGTAGAAACAAAATTTTAGTAAAATTCACTTTATCCTAGTCGGGATTTGAACCCGGGTCGCTCGTGTGGGAGGCGAGAATTCTACCACTGAGCCACCGTTATCCACGAATGAAAAGTGCGAACTTCGCTACAATATCATTTTAATTGCATAAAATTTACTGTTTTTTGCCCATAACTTTTTTTTCTAAAGAACAAATATGGTCAAACAAAGTAATGGGACCTAAGTTGAGCCATCCCCTATCCATTAAAAAAAGAATCATCAAAATCGGTTCACTAGGTGAGACGCTATGAGTGGACAAACCAAAAAAAAAAAAAAACATACATACGGTATGAACTGATAACCGCCTCCTTTTTGAAGTCTGTTAAAAATTTGATTAAACATGAACATTTAAAGCAATTAATTTCTCACTGCGCACAGTGGCGGATCTAGCCGATTGTTTTGGGAGGGGCCATTCGTAATTTTTGAACAGACTCTGAACTCCCTAGAAATTTTATTAAAATGAAGTTTTAAAAACTCAATTTTCGGGGTATCGATACATTACTTGAGAGGGTGGTTTTAGGACTCTCCCTCGAAAATGTTTCAAAATTTAAAATTCCGAGTAATTTCTGAAAATTAGGAAACTAAAAAAGCATTTTTTCTATTTTTGATTATGTACGGAGAAAGGCCAGGTTTCGGGCGCTGGCCCCAAAATACTTTTTGAAAATAAAGCTTAGAAACCAAAATATTCTGAATATATACATTGAGAAGTCAGAAGAGGAGGGGTGCTCTTCTAGCTCTTCAGCTGTCCAGCCTAAAAATGCACCTTTTGGTAATGTTTGCTTGTGCAAAGAAAGTGTGAATGTGTTTAGAATCCTTCCTTCCTGGAAATATTTTGCCTTTAAAACTCTAAAAATTAGATTTTTTACTATATTTATACATATTTTAGAAAGGAATGAAGGATTCGTGAGCTCCTCCAAAAACCTCCTTTTAAAGCTATCATCACGATATAAACAAGGGAGGGAGGGGGTCCTATCAAAAATCGTTTGTAATTAAAGTCCCAAAAAAAATCATTTAAGTTGCTTTTAAGCGAGTCAAGTGAAAAGGGCTGGATAAGCTAGCTTCCGTTGACATTTTTTCCAAATAAAGACTTAAAATGCAATTTTTTTCTACATATCAAGGCATTTGTGAAAGGGGTTATACTTGTTTCGAAATTAAAGCCATAAAAACAAAAAGTTACGCGCTCTTTAGTCTTGTGAACAATAGGTATACTCTGAGAACAGCAGCATTTAGAGATCGTGCAAGTATCTGTAATTGGAAAGAAATGATTAAAATATGGAGAAATTTTTGGAAATAAAAGTTTTGTGTTGAGGATAGGGACAAAATTTATTACTCAATTAAGGCCTATGCTTCTTTTTCAGTAAAACGCATGTGTTAAATTTTGTTATCTTCTCATAATATTTTTTTTCTTTTTTTTTTTCTTAAAACAATTCCTACAAACACAAGGCTTTGGGAGGGGCCATGGCCCCAATGGCCCCCCTCTAGATCCGCCCCTGACTGCGCATGCACAAAGGATTACAGTTAATAACTTACATGATTTCATAGCTAAATAGATTTTACATTTCATTTAAATTAAAGTTGAATATCATAAGAACTTAAAAAGGCATCGGCGACATAAAGAATCGCATTTCAATTAATCTCGGAATGAGGGATCGTTCACAAATACTCTGTTTTATTACGAATCACAATGAGCGATTGCCGGCAAGTGTTGTACATTTGCGAGAGATCCCATACATTTCGTCACCTATCCGAAAATGATTAAAATGCAGCTCATTAAGTCGCCGATGTCTTTTTGAGTGTTTATAACATTCAACTGGATTTTTTTTTGATTAAATTTCAAACCCAGTGAAAATTAATTGCTTAAAATGTTCATATTTCAACAAAATTTCAAAATTTTTATTTAAAATTCCAGTATGTAGATTTTCCTGTATGCTGTCATGTTTTCTGAAAGTTTCGTATGCCACAGCGAAAAACGCTGGTTGTTAAAAAGCCTAAAATATGCGAGCAAAATTGATATTTCGGAAATAAATTCTTAAACCTTCGTAGATATAAGTGATACTTTTAACAAAAATTAGTAGAATTACTGTACATAGAAATCAAATTTTGAAATTTGCAGCTTATTCCACGCTATTTACGATGATTGAATGATTAAATAAAAGGGAAAAACATTTTTAGTTTCTCCAATTTGTTGCTGGTTCCCCAAATGCATGGGTGATAGAATTTTATTGAAACTTGTCAACTAAAGCATACCTTTTATGTGACAAATGTCGCAGAACAATTGATCTATTTCTCGGGAAGTTCAAAAATGAGTTTTTGCAAGTATTTCATTTTTTTTAATCTGCCACTGCATTCCTTATGAATCCAAAACACGTGTCAGCAATTTTCCTGGTAAATTTATTCCTTATCATTGTTGAAAGTACCAAAGAAGAACAGATGTACATTCAGTGAAGTGTACTTTTAGAAATCATTAATTATTTTTCATAAAACTGATATAAGGAAAAAAAAAAGCATTTTTATGCACTTGCATTTAAAAAAAGAAAATTTTTTCGTGGCACAAATTAATAAAATGTGGAGTTGTCTTGCGATATTCTCGATGTGAATCTAATGCCATTTGACTTATTTTGGGAATTAATTCAGGCTTTTGTATGGTCTGATCCAGCAAGATTTACGCCTGTATTCACCAGGCTATTCAGCTCTAGATCAGACACACAAAACGTATATTGAAGCCTTCTTCAACCAAAAAGGCTTCAATTTGCTCTTTAAATGCTTGACCGAGAAATTGCTTACATAAACCGAGAAGGCTTCACTTTGCTGTTTAAATGTCTGGCTGAGAAGCAGCCTTCTTCAACCGAGAAGGCTTTAATTTAATGTTTAAAAATGTATGTCCGAGAAAATGCATTCTTCAACCGAGAAGGCTGGAAATTAATGTTTAAATGTACTTTCGAGAAATATTTTTCTTCAACCGATAAGACTTCAATTAGCTGTTTACAAGTCTGACCGAGAGTCAAATAGTCTGAATATGGATAGATGGAATCTATTGTAGAAGGCTTCGACCGGTAAACAGGGTAGTATTTTGGACAAAATTCCACCAAACTAGAGCGTTTTGAGATGCGAGTAGCATTCAAAATGTTGACTCAAAATTCGACAAAATTCTTTAATGTTTTGGCATCAGTGCTACAATTTCGATTTTCAATCTCTTATACACGGCAGAGCTCAGAATGGACCGAGGTCACGATTTCGAAAACGAAATAGTGAAAATCGAGGAATGTAAAAGAAATTTGTTTGCAATTGTAGCATCAATTCCAAAAAGTTGAAGAATTTTCCCCCTTTTTGAGCCAAGGTAAAGGATGCTAAGTCAAAATGCGCCAGTTCTGTGGATTTTTGATCGAATTGTTACGCTGTGCCGATGTCTAACTGAGAAATAAATCGTCTGAAGAACGTTACAGTTTTTGTCTATTTGCTCGGTGAGTTTTTAATTATTTGTTTTTTAATCGTAGATTTAAATTTTCTTCAATTTTTTTCGTATAATAGAATAATAACACTTTGAGAAAAAAGGATCATAGCTTTTTATTTGAATTTACTTACTACTTATTTACTGTTGATAATGTGATCACAAAATATTACATATAGGCCATATTCTCTTAAGTTCTTTTCCCAATTCTTGTTAGTTATGATACATAAAGACTTAAGATACAGAGTAGTGAGGCAATCGTCAATAACATTTGGAAGTTTCGTTCTGCATTTTGACGAAATTGAAAATAACAATTAAATATTTGCAACAAAACGTAATGATAACTACTACTTCGATTGTTCGACGATTTCACAAAACAAAACAAAAAAAAGAATTTGACTTTCATATTTATTAGTATGTTGCAGCTTTGCTCAGAGTTCAAAAGTAATCATCTCTGCTCGCAATAATGGACAACATTTTGCGAATGGTACTTAAAACAACTTTTTTAGTTCTCACTATCATTACTACCTTGTAGTTGTTCCGCCCCAGGTGCGACAGGTTTTCTAAGCAAACATAAGTTTCAAAAAATACCTCTGCAAATTTCGCAAAGCCAAAAGAGTACGTGGATAAATATTAAAGTTCTGAGGCGCAAGGAAACGTTATCGATTAGTTTACTGAAGCCTGGTATGAGTACAAGGAAAGTTACCTCCAGAATACGTGGTTTTTATACATATGCATATTGACAGACATGCATGGAATACTTATTATTTTCTCATTCATTTCTGGTGATAATACGTTAAGGTTCTAGAGAAACTTATGGTTAAGTTTTCTGCTGCAAATGAGTAAGAAGGTAAGCTGTATTAACGGTTCATTCGAAAGCTGGCTGAATTGTACAACTAATTTAAGGTAAACTTGACCAATTCGTAGCTTCGAAGGGTTTTTTCGATGATGCCGTTTGTAGAATTCGGCATAATTAGTTTGCATTTCACTAAGATTTCAGCGGCGCTTAAGGTTTTCCGCAAAATCTTGACAGCGGGATAAAAATTACATCTCCTTATGGATTTTTTTTCTTTTTCTTCTTGCTTAATTTGCAAATAAGTTTTGAAATATTTTACGAATATTTTGTTTTCGTATTTATTCGAAGTATTCGTTTAAAAGGTTGGAGATAGTACTTGGTTTGTGGACTAATGTTTTGATAAGACTATTCTGCCGTGCTAAGCGCATAAGTCGTACCTGCATCTGAGTTCAAAATGAGAAATAGCCCATTAAAGTTTTGCACCTCCATGTATTTGATTCAGATGCAATTTTTTAAGAACCTTTTCAAAAAATACATCCCATTCACAAATGACCATAAAACATTGTATTTAGGTAAAATATGTGGCAAATAATCACTTGGTGACCATAACTCAATTTTGATAAAAAGTACAGATACGACTTTTGTACTTCGCCCGGCAGTATTATTGTGGTATTTTATGTCCCATATGAGTCCGTTCTCTTTTTACAACTCCCCTTTTTTATTAGAGATCGGGTAACTTTAAGTCCGTGCTGTTGTTTTTGTAATCAATATAAGTTTTTCCGCCATTCCACATCATGCTATAACATGCTGCTATCAACCCATTTTTCGCGGGGAATTAAAAGTGAATGAAAAGTTCAGTGGAAATATCACTCTGACGTGTGCTGTTCACAATACGAGTTGTCCTTTTATCTATTCATGTATAGTAAAATACAATGTTTGTGTACTTGTCGCACGCGTTTCAAGAAAAACGGTACAGAAATGTAGTTTTGCTAATGATGTGCACTTCGGAACTCGGTTTTTAATAAGTTAAATTGAAAAACATTTTACTGTTTTATGT
Source organism: Uloborus diversus (assembly GCF_026930045.1). Taxonomy (NCBI): domain Eukaryota; kingdom Metazoa; phylum Arthropoda; class Arachnida; order Araneae; family Uloboridae; genus Uloborus; species Uloborus diversus. The sequence continues at coordinate 88,759,140 of NC_072740.1, read as the reverse complement.
TATATTTAGCAGTTTTTCTCAACTGACCCCAAAATAGTTTTGAGTTATTCTTTACTTTATTTTTGTAACAAATTTTCACAATTCTACTATCCTTCTAATTATTAACAATCTGCAAGAGTGAAACTCTCCCCTAGAATTCAATTCAAGTTCGAAATAAATAAACATTGTTGCGAGTTAAGCTATATAGATTGAAAGATGGATAAACACAGGTAGATTTTGATAAACACGATGAGGGAATAATTATATTTTGCGAAGAGATGTAGAAAATGTCTTCTTGAAATTAGTATTTATATTAATAGATATTGATAAATATATAGATATATAGATTGATATAGATTAATAAATACCGAGCGATTAGATAAACATAAGGACATATTACATAGATTAATATATAAACATAGTTAACATAGTTACAGTTACAGATTAGATAAATTTAAACAGGTATATTGTCGCCTCAGAGCAACAGTAAGACATCTAATCCCAGGAATAACAGTAAGATATCCTACTGTTGCTCTGAGCCAACGATCTGTACAAAGACAAGCATACTAATTGTAATAATTTTTATACCACCACCAAATTTATTTAAGAAGTTACTGAAGTGGAGGCGACAATCTTTGCGTAAAAAGACCAATGTCATAAAAAGAAACTAGACGACTAGACGCCGTCACCGTCTAATCGTCGACGGCGTAGTAAAATCATAAATAAGAGGAAAATGAAACACTCCTTTCTGCGAAGATTTGAGAATGACATATAAGATAAAAGACCTTATAACGGAAGAAAAATTTTAATCACTTACTAAATAAAATAACCATTAATTTTTTATACTTAATCTGTATTACATACAGATGATTAATTATTAATTCATTTCCTTCAGTTTTTCACCATGCAGACTTTTAAATTGATAATTGTTCTTGTAAACAAACATAATCAAAACTCTATTTCCCTTTTGCCCAATCAAGGGCATTTCATTATTCTTCTATAAACGAGCATTTTCGTCCTCTTCGATTTTCTGGCATCATTAACAGCTTGAATGCCTTTAATTAGATGCAATTTCCTCATCAGTATGGGGGTTGTCTGACTGCATTAATTTGTCCGCACCATATGCAAATTTCTGAATACAGGTGAGCTATTTTTAGCTCATCTTAAATATTTAAAATTGCTTTGAAGAAAATGTGTTTGCTGTTCCGGATGTACGAAACATTGACTATTAATATACCAATCAGTGAATGAATTGAATTTTGATTTCATTTTTGAGTCTTCTTTTGTTGCAGTAGGTGGAGTTTCTTACAAAAGCAACATTTCAGAAAATCTGATATTTGAGTGGGGAGGAGTTGTCATATGGAGCTGGCCATAAATGATGTCACACATTGAAAGTGGAAAGAGGTTCGTGAAAGTGTGACAGTTTATGACAAGGAGGGGGGGTGAGAGGGATAAAAAGAAATGACATCACGTAATTTTTATTAAGATATTTTTATGAAATTAGCGTGGCATGTGGCAAAATGGGGGGGGGGAGTAGGTGAAATGTGACAGAATGTGTCAAAGAAAGAAAGAGAGGTCAAACATTTCGAAAAAAAAGTGTGATTATTAATAGACAGCCCCAATTGTAATTTATCTAGCTGAGCGTTCTTCAGCATTTGTTTTTCTTTGCTGTCTCTTATTTACTTTGAACTCCCGTACTGTTTAAAAACCACGTTTTTAAGGGGACATCAGACTATTAATCTCGAAAATTTTCAATTTTTAGGAAAAAAAATACATTGTTTTCTCCAGTCTTTTCCTGAATAATTTAAAACAAACCGTTTTGAAACGTTCCTGTAATTACGAAAACTTTGAGAGAAAACGTATCAGCTTGTTTCAGTAATTTACCGTAAAAAAAAAAAAGTTATTTTTTCTCAAAATATGTTTTTTTTTTATATTACGCGCATTATAACTTAAGAACTAAGAAATATTTTCGCATGAAATTTTTCCTGAACATGTATAAAGTTTTGCTTTACAGAGTGAACCTCAATTTTTGTACAATTTCTTACCTGAAAAATTATGCAGGATATAAAAATGATAAAATTTTGATCATTTTTCGACACTTTACTTTAAATTACCATAAAAAATAGAAATTACACATAAATGTAGAAAACCTGGTTTAGTTTATTTAACTAACAGTTAGAGTTATTCAGCTACCAAAACTATTCTGTCATGACTAATATTTTTCTGTAATTATGCGCGCGAGGTGCCTAATTCAATTTTTATCAAAATTTTTGCTCATATTAATAGCTCATTTACGTAAACGCTTACCAATATTTGGATTTAAAAAATACGTGCAGTACAAGAAAGAACATACATTTTTCTAGAAAAAATATAAGTATCTCAAATGTGTTCCTTCAGAATTATGGTTTATCGAATCGCCTGTTTTTTACCCGTTTCTGCAAGGTTTAAGAGTCGTATTTCCCTTAGACCTCATGAAGCCGTGATAAATTTAAATTTTGTAACAAAACATTAACTATATCAGAACTTCGTCTAGAATCGAGATTAGAAACGCGCAAAACAGACAAAATACTGCTAATGGGTTATGTGAACAGCGATATTAATAGTCTGCCTCTGATAAGTTGATTTCCGATCGGCTGAAGTGACTCCATTTCATAAAATAGGGGTGGAGAAAGTCAATACTTTTCTTCAAATTAGGACGTAGTGTTGCTAATACAAATACTGGCGCTGTGCCAACCAAAGAATTTTTTATCTTTAAACCCAAACATGAATAAGAAAGCCCAATTCCATAGTTTTTTTTTACCAGAGTCGAGAGTCACACCATAAAACATTTTAACAATTAAAAAATGTGAGGAGGAAGAACAAACAGCTAAAACGAAGTGAAAAAAGTATTAAGTACGTAGGAAATTGCTCCACATGTTATTAAAACTGCACATTTCGGTACAGATTCATGGTATAAATTTCGTAAAACAACCACCATTTTTTGCTAACTTAAAACAATTTGACATGAACGGCAAACTATTGTAAATCTTATTTTCAAAAGGTGACAGATTCCTTTATTTTTTCAGGAAAAATTTAACAACTCCACTTTTTGGGAATGACCTGTACTCTGTTAGTTATAAATAAGCTTTATTTAAACAGAAATGAACACTTTGGTATAGAAATAACCCAACATTTTTCCGAGAGGGAAAATTTTCTACTTGAATGAAATTCCAATTTTACCCAGGGGTGCCCACCTAGAAGGGGGAAGGGGTCATGGCACAGACTGTGCCATTGAAAATTTTAGGGAGAAATGTTTTGAGGGTAATTTTCGTTTTTTTTTTGGGGTGCTCTTGCTTTGTGGGGGGGAGGGTTCGCGATATGGGGTGCGCCCTTGCTCTTAGAGGGGTACCCCTGTTTTACTAACTAATAAAATACGATCATGCGCAGGGAAAACATATTGAGCATACATAATAATTAATGAGAAGAAATATGAGGCAAAATTGGAAAATATTTTTTTTAAAGGAAAAAAAAAAGAATATCAATGTATGCGTAGAATTTATTGGAGTTGTAAGGTATCAAACAATAGGTTAATTAATCAAGCCAGAAACGGAGGTAATAGGGAGTGCGGTCATACATATATACAGACTTCACACCATGATTTTCTCCTGAAATAAAAAGTTTTTGACTTCCTGGGGTAAATGATTCCATTCATTCAGCCACGCTGATTTCAGGTCTTTGATGGTAGTAGGAGATCGAATGCGGAGTGGCCCGATCTAAAGCATCCAAACATGCTCTATAGGGCCGAGTTCTAAAAATCTGGCTTGCCAATCAGTCCGGAACATGTTAATTCAGAAATTGCAGTTTTGCTGGCAAAGTTGACGTTCAAGAGGATTTTTGCTGTTTTTAGAAAATAAATAAAATAAATAAATTGTTACACAATTTGACAAAAAATTACATTGTTTTCAACGTTGCACTTCTCATTTATCTAAAATGAATTTTCCTAATTTACTCCAGCTCAACAGGCACATGTTTAACAGGTAACCTTAAAAATTCGTCAGGTAAGCAATTGTGTGCTAAAGTGCTGTAGGTAAAGTAAGTTGAATCATGGGACGCAAGAGCGTCCCGGCCGCCAAGAGAACCAAACGTCAGCAGCCAACAAAAACAAATCCACCGCCAAGAAAGACGAAAGAAAAAAGCGACTAAGGAACAGTTTACACGACAGAACAAGTTGGGGTTTTCTGGGTTTTTCACGCCTCTGTATCTCAGCCCCATGAAGACCCCCGGAGTTGATTTTTGGTATACTCAATCTCTAGTGGCCCCTAACGACATAAACCAAAATACAATCCCCAGGACAATCAGGGGGAGGAGGAATTCAAGTTAGAAAATCGCTGTTCAAAAAAGTTTTCGCTTTCTTTGACAGGGCTACAGCCCAGACGAAAAGACGAATCAAGCTGAAATTTTGCACACACATTCCTTGTGCCTTACTGATGTGCCTTTTGACCCCCTACCTCTCCCCCCTCGTTTTTACCCCCCAAATTGTACATTCCCGGGGTTCTGTCACAGCCCCCCGTAGGGATATGGTAATGATTTTTGGTATACATATTCTTGGGGGGCCATTGAGTACATATACGAAAATTCAACCCCCAGATGCATCATGGGCTGGAGTAATTAAAGTTTGAAAATCACTAATTTCCCTTAAATTCTTATGTACTTACTCTCAGCTCATAGAGTTTGTTAATCTCTGACTGCAATTGTACAAGGTTAGAACAGGTCTAACAGTTGTTCAAAGTTGTCTTAGGAAATGAAATTCAATCTAGACTAAAACAGATCCAACAGTCGCAACTAGACTTGAAATCGCGGATATCTCAAATTTGCCACAGCGACTGCGCATGCACGCGGACTTAGCTTAATGGGCTTTCTGTTTTAAGATTCCATGTTGCTTGTTTATATTTAAGCAGAGAAACAAATTAATGAATGAGATTAGAATGCTGTCCCCCCCCCCCCCCCCAAGTTTTGCCGATACGAAATTTCCTTCCCCCTGTTTTTTAGTTTTGATATATTTAAGGGGGGGGGGGTTAAATGTCGGTGTGAAACTGGGGTTAAACCATTAGAATATTTTACGTGACATATTATATGAAACTATACGCATATGAATATGAAACATCTAACTTTATAATTGAAAGCGAAAAATAGCCCTTTTTTTATTGGTTTGCTTATTTTCTAAATTAATGCATTTTTCACAAACATAACACATTATGAACTGAAAATATATGAAATACGTGTGTGGATATCCGTGTTTTATAGTAATTTGTTAACAGACAAAATTTTTGCAATTAATTTAATCAAGACTTTTAAAGAGCTAAGTCCGCGTGCATCATGCGAAGTCGCTGTGGCAAATTTGGGATATCCGCCATTCAACGTCGAGTACAGTTGTATAGCTCTTCTGACACTTTCAAATTTAAAATATTTAATGGCTTAGTTTTTTTTTTGCTAAGTAATAACACGCGTTATTTCGTCTTTTTAATGAACTTTTTAAACAAAACTAGACATTAAACGAGACTAAGACCTCCATCAAAAGAAAGATAAATCTCCAAACAATTAAAATTATCCCATAAAACGTAAAAACTTAAAACGTAAATACGATGTTTTTTCTTAAAACGCAAATACGATTTAAGAAAAAAAGTCTTAAAATAAAAAGTGAAAAGCTAGATTAAAATAGCCCGCAAGCTGTAAAACATTTAAAAAAACCTTCATGAAAATGTTGAATAATCTGTCAAATAAAGAAACTAATAGAATTTATTGCGAAGTTGTAAAATACTCGAAAACAATATAATTTAAAATATAGTATTTTATTATCCGAGAAGTTTTCTATGCAACAGAGAGGATACAAGGATTGCAATAAAATTTAAACAGCCCAATTCTCGCAAAACGAACATAGGATCTAAATGGTCAGAAAATAACTTGACGTAAAATTAGGCTTACCATTATTGTTCCTTAAAACACAAAACAGGGTTGTTTAAATTGAACATTTTCTGACTTGAAGTTCTCAATTCTAAAAATACACACAAAGTAATAATATCAATGCAAAAAGATGCGATAATCTCATCAAAAACAACCCTGCTGTAAAAATTTCCCCGCCAAGAAAATCTTTAACTTTTCCGCACAAAAAAGAAAGCCTTCATCCTAAACCCCAAAACCCTCAGCCTTAAAAAGTTATGATATCTAGTTTGCCTGCCAAGTATCTGCCAAACTAACATGCTCCCTGTTCTCCTCTTAATCACATCTACTTCCGTTAGAACCTTCTCCCACCTTCAACTCTTCAGAAATATGGATAGATCCTTTAAATTGTTTATCCTGTTTGGCGGGAAGCTTTTTGCTCACCAAGCAACTTTGAAAAGCTTTTCACCAAACAGAATAAACGATTTAAAGGATCTATCTATATTTCTGAAGAGTTGAAGGTGGGAGGAGGTTCTAAAGGAAGTAGATGTGATGAAAGAGGAGAACAGGGAGGATGATAGTTTGGCAGATACTTGGCGGGCAAACTAGATATCATAACTTTATAAGGCTGAGGGTTTTGGGGTTTAGGATGAAGGCCTTCTCTTTTTTGTGCGGAAAAGTTAAAGGTTTTCTTGGCGGGGAAATTTTTACAGCAGGGTTATTTTTGATGAGATAGAGTATATACGTTACATCTTATGACAACGATCAGAAGAATTATGTTTTTTGAATACATAGTGAAAAAACATGCAAGTTTAATTGTTAAAAAATTTTATTCTCGACTAGTTTTTTCAAATGTGTAACGTGTTCTTGTTACTAAATTTCTTACTAATGCTCGAGTTGTTTACCACTGTTACTTCATTTTGCTAAATTTTTTGGAACATAAACACGTTTTACTCTGCCGTAGTAAAAGACTTATATCTTCATCCAAGTCATGGCATTAAACAGCAGAAGATTTGATCGTTTAAAGTGCAATGCTAACATGAAATATTTGTACAAAGCAAACTACAAATACTTCTGAAACTGCTAAAAATAACGCGTAATTCATATCTCGACGTCATATTACGTGAGGAACATAAACGCACAGCTGGAAAAGGTGAGAATACTGTGGAGAAATTTAATATTCTTAAAGAAAGGGAGTAAGTTGAGAAATATTTTAGCAGCTGTTTCTAATTCAAAAGCGACGGAAAGCTTGTTGACTTCTGGCATCTTTCGGCTTAAGTTGTAAAACATGTACTCGTGAAGTGTATGCGAAAATATTACTTATCAAATTCTTGGCAAATCTGTTATATTAGTTACAATACTTACATGTTGATTTAGATAGAAACCATGAGTTGAATTTTTTGTTACTGCGTAAAAAAATATTTTCGATGAAATATTGTTAAGAATTATCCTTAATTTTTAATGTACACCCAAACCTGTTTTTATACGGTCTTTTTTTATGCGATTTTTTTTCTTTTTTGTGCGGTATATTAAATTTTCAATCAGATTATGATTCAATTAACGAAATTATTTTTAAAACGAGTGCGAGGTAGTATCTTCAAGTGATGACATAAACACTCCGATAGGAGTGACACTTTGACCTCCAAAAAATTTCCTTATTCGAGAAATTTTGTCCGACTACTCGGCAAAAATTATCATCACTTGGTTTATTTTGATTTCGTTTAAAGATTATTTTGTAAGTTCTTGGGTTATTTTCTATGTGAGATTTTTTCATGCGGTCCCTATCCGCTGCAAAAAAAAAAAATGTTTTAAAGCTACTTGTGAAGTTTTAAGAAAAACTTTTTGTGTCCGATTTTTTTTTGTGGTTCATACGCACGCCATAAAAACAGGTTTGGTGCACTTGAATTATTAATTTAGTTAAAACTTGCATTTGCTAACATAGAATTCTAATAATAATATTTTTCGTTCACTTTCGTTTGGCAGTTGATTGAAGTCTTAAATAAATGTGACATAATTGACCTGTTGTGCAAACTTTAAAAATATCTGTGCATCAGAAGCGGGCAATTAGAACTGAGTGATACATTCACGTGCACTACACAATAACTTGAGCAAGTAAAAGAAGACGTTTTTCAAACGATAAACTTGAAATTTAAACTGACGACCGTACTTCAGCATAGGCACTAATAAGGCGTTGGATATCTTCATGACAGTTTATTTTGAAACACATGACTCATACAGGAACAATTCGAAAAGTTCATCAATGCGTATTATGTGTTTTTATCTTCGGTAATGAATGATTTAAAGTGTGAGCTTTTGGTAATATTCATGTGTGATTATATGTCATCGACATCTTTCTGAAATGGTTCTAACATTTTTAAGGTGTCGTCTGATCAAGATTTTTTTTTTTTTTTTTTTTTTGCGTTTATGATTTGACTTGCGATGTGTATTAACCGTCATTCGATGCTGATTTCGGTCTTTTGTTAATAAGGTTGCTATCAATACTCTTACCTGGAAACCATACAATATTTCAATTAAGAAAAAAAATGAATTAGTAGCTTTTGAAAGAGCATAGAAAAAATCAGGGTGGCGACAGGAACTGTGAAAAAAGTTCCCTGACTTTTCCCTGATTTCCCTGATTAAGTTCACCAAATTTCCCTGATTTACGTTACCAATGATAATTTCTTTCTTAGCTCTACTTGAAATCCACTGTATGTTTGTATAAAATGCAGTATTTTAAACGTTTTAAGTTGCGTAAAGTTGTTGAACTAAAGATATATTTTAAAAAGATGCTACTTTTTTAATAAAATGGTTTAAAAAACACATATCAAGTCAATTTTTTGGAAAAAAAACCCTACAAAACAGTAGGTATATTAAATTTTTCTACATGGAAAGATTATAGAATTTTTTTTAAAAAGTACTTGACTTCCAGAAACCACTTAACATAAGAATTTTAAGAAACTATTAAAATCACTCTTAAAAACATATGTGTATTTATGACAGAACTAAAAAGTAATTGAAATTATTTCGAACTAAATTTTCAAACAGTATAATAATTGTTGCAAGAATAACAAGTAATAGTGAAAGAATAGAAGTAATGCAGTTATTCTTAAATAACTAATTGACATATTTATGCAAAAGAGATGAAACCATTTGACATCCATTCATAGGAAGCTTTTCTCTAATCAAGAACATAGGTTTTAATGAATGAATACAGCATTCTAACAATAAAAAAATAAAGATATTTACTTAAGTACACAAGTTAACTCTATTTCAAATGATTTCAGTATGTAATGAAAAAAATCTTATATTGCTTTTGTAACAAACGACTTGAAACAAAAAAAAAAAAAAAAAACAGAAAAAAAAGCAATCAGTTAATTTTAAAATACATAAAAGAAAAATACAACTTGGTTACAAAATAAAAGAATCATTTGAATTTGAAGAAAAGAAAATCCTTATAATCTGCAACGACAACGAATAGTATAACGTCAAAAAAACAAATCATTTGAATTTGAAGAAAAGAAAATCCTTATAATCTGCAATGACAACAAATAGTATAACGGCAAAAAAACAAAGTTTTTTTTTATTGAAAGTTCAATTTTAGCAATTAAATTAAAAGCGCGAAGTAATAACTTTTAAGCTTTTATCACTATTAATTCAAAAACCAAAGACTTGAAATCGTGATTACAGAGAGCTAATTACCTCTAGACAATGGAATAAAGGCAAAGGAACTAAGGCATTAATGAAGGCTTCCTCTTTGCCTGTATAGTTGTTTATTTTACGTAGCATTGAAAGCCTGAAAAGAAATTCCAAGCTAGGTAAAATGAAAAACCTAACAGACACAGAAGCAATCTTAGGAAGTTCATCCTGTGGTTAATAAGTAAGATTCAATACTTTGACGTTGAGGAAAAAAGATGCACAAATATGGTGCAGTGTATAATCGCACCTCTTTAATTTTACTTTTTTTTTGAACAGATAGTTGGCGGAAAATGCGTAGGGAATTAAGGTACTTAATTTTGTAAAGCAAAAAAAAAAAAAAAAAATTCCTTCATAAAATTAATTTTCCCTGATTTTTTGCTATTTTTTCGAAATTCCCTGATGTTTCCCTGACTTTTCCCTGATTAATAAAGTTCCCTGACTTTTCCCTGATCTCCCTGATTTCCCTGATCTGTCGCCACCCTGAAAAATATTTCTGGATGCACAAATTATTTGACCACGTTTTCTCGTTTTCGAAAATTGAGGTCATAAAGTCTGCCAAATTTAAAGAATAGTTGCCAAATTTATCGAGTTTTGGTGAGCAATGGGCGACAGCTTTCACACGCTTTGCAGATGGATGTAATCCCACATGCAGACGGTGAAATAGTCGGCGAGAATTGTCTTCGAATTCGCGTCAAGTCTTTAAATTTGCTGCTTTTCTAAGAATAAGCATCACCGTTTGCTCGTGTGCTTACTAAACTGAATACTTCTAGGTCATTTGTTCCATGTTTGGAATTCATTGTTATAAGTTAAAATAGTTATGAGTAATTTACTTACTTATATACATATATTACACTTTACAGACAGAGAATTTATCCTTATATGAAGATTTTCCCAGAATTGACGTTTATGTACCTTAAATATAGTGAATTGGCAAACATGTTTTCTGGTCAGAATCTCAGAATTGACCTTATAAGATAACTTTGATTTTACTGTGCTCTGCGTATATGCACAACATTTTGAGGTAATAAATATGTCTGGCAGCTAGATATTTTAGTATGTCAACAGGAGAGTGCCTCCATGGCGTAGATTGCACCACTGAATGTTTTAAGGGGTGTTTTGTGAGATCTTGAACTAACTTCGAGGGTTCTTGTGTTAAAGGAGGTTCTGTAGCTTTCGCACCGTAACTCTTAGAGGGTACGGTATCCTCTGACGTCAGGGACACTAAATTAAATTGTTATAACTAATATAAAAAAAACAATAATGTAAATATATGATGTCAATTTAATACTCTCGGCAGAAAAAAAAACAATTTAATAAAACAAATGCAAATGGTAATTACGCACACTTAAATACATTAATGCATTTTAAGTAATTAGAGAAACCATTTCTTTTATATCTCAACAAAGTAAATAACTCATCTTCAAAATAAGCTTCAAAAGGCAATTTATTTATTTTGAAACATTTCACGAAAGCTTTGGGTTTCCTTTTTCAGTTTTTAATTCCATAGCTACTTTTACGTGCTTTGCTTAAAAACGTGATCAAGTTCTTCTTTCCTTTGATTTTCGTCCATTTATTCTGCATTAAACCTTTTAAAGTAATTGATAATATATTAATGTCTGTTTACTGTAGTATTTATTTCTCAACGTTCAGGCGAATGTTTTAAACCGCTTAAACTGTTTGAAACGATTATAATGCCGTTATAGGATTGAGAATTTTTTCTAACCATTAATGTAGAAAGTTTTTAAAAAAAGATTTAAAAAAAACTATCGTAGAGTTATAAGCATAAAATGAATAGTATTTGAAGTATCATTATTTTCTTTTCACGTAAGGGTCATTCCATGTTAAGTGATCCAAAGTTTTTTCCCTCACCTTTTTGTATTTATTTGAAATTTGGCTCATCGATTGTAACCTTCAAGGTAATCAAAAGTCCAAATTTTTAGATTTTTATCTCTATTATTTTTTTATTTATGACACTTTGATTTTTCAAAAACCCTCTTTTTTTCATGGATGCTTGAACATAAAATGGACGAAAACTCAGCACCAAATACATATAGAAAGATTTGGTAAAAAGCATTTTAAAGTACATTATTTGCTGTTTAATGGGATATGCAACATGACTAATTTCAGAAAAATTTTAATTTTTAAAAAATGAAATTTAATTTTTAAATTTAAATTTCTCAGAAAAGGTATAATGAATTTTTTTAAAAAAATCTTAAAAATTTGTGTGTATTTTATCTTTATTTGTGCAAAGTTTCAAGTTGGGATCTCAATGGGATCGTATTTTTATGAATTTTTAAATAAAATTTGACTTATGAAATAATGACATTTTTTCAGATTCTAACTAGTTAAATATGGGGTTCTCTTACTGGGGATGGTCTAGTAAGTAGTAATTGATCATGACTATGCTTGAAATGAGCTGACATGAATTTGTTGATTAGTACCCCCCGCCCCCACACACACAACCACTTTTTATCTCTTTTTTTTTTCAAAACTGTATTCAAAAAAAAAAAAAAAAAAGCTGGCACGTAAGAGTTCTAATCATAATAAACTGGGAGGCACGCTGCTAAACATCAGTTGTGACTAAGGCTTATAAATGGGGAGGGGGGTCATAAAAACTAAAAGTCAGAAAAACTTTAACAGACAAATAGAACCACTCATTTGCAGCTTTTTTTTTTCTTTCGGAAAGTGGGAGGGTGGGGGGGGAGGGGGGCAATCTGGAATGAAGCTTAACAACATGGAAGGTTATGCTCAAACTAGCAAAATTTGTTTGGTCTATAACTACTTTTAATATATCTGTAAATAGATCTCGCTGCATTGCTCTCCTTTACAACTGAAATTAAAAAGAAAACTAGCGTTAAAGAAAAGAAAAAAAAAAAAAAAACAGCTGCACTCCAAATGTTGTAGAAAGATGGTTTTATGCGGACAGACATATGATCTGATGCTTAGATTTATTTTTAGTTTAGTGTGAAAAGAATGGAACAACATGGGGGGAAACACTTCTATTTTGCTATGATCTTGGAGCAAACTATTTCTCTCCTCCCTTCAAAATTGAAAGTTGGTGCAGGGGTACGGGATGAAATGAATCATAACTTTCCTTATCAGATAGTGAACTAATCAAGTACACTTTGTGAAGTTCGGATTGAAAAAGAAACACTAGGTCTGAAAAAAAAAAGCATCAGGTGAGGCGTGATACTAGTATAGTGTTAATCGTATGGGTGGGGGGGGCGGAATGTACTTCGTCTTGTATTAAAGAAGAACATTTTCCAGCTTTTAATATGTTTTCTATTCATTTTGTTTTATTTTACTCATTTATTTATTTTTTACATTTTGAAAATCGTTTTGAAAAAAATAATAAAAGTGGTGTTGCGGGGGGTGGGGCTTTTTCTTGCATTAAAGAAGAACATTTACCAACTTTTAATAAGTTTACTATTCATTTTGGTTTTTTATTTATTTATTTGTTATTATTTTTTTTTTACATCTTGAAAAGTTTTGAAAAAAAAAGAAGAAAAAAAAGATTAAAAGTGGTGGTGGTGGTGGGGGGGGGGGGAAGCTTACCAATCTACAAATTCATGTCAGCTCATTTCAAGCGTAGTCATTATCAATTACTACTTACTAGACCATACCCAGTAAGAGAACCTCATATTTAACTAGTTAGAATCTGAAAAATGTCCATTATTTCATAAGTCAAATTTTATTTAAAAATTCATACAAATATGATCCCATTGAGATCCCAACTTGAAACTTTGTACAAATAAAGATAGAATACTCACAAATTTTTGAGAATTTTTTTAAAAAAATTCATTATACCTTTTCTAAGAAATTTAAATTTAAAATTAAAATTTAAATTTTTAAAAATTAACATTTTTTTGAAATTAGTCATGTTTTATATCGCATTAAACAGCAACTAAAGTACTTTAAAATGCTTTTTACAAAATCTTTCTATCTATATTTGGTGCTGAGTTATCGTTCATTTTATGTTCAAGCATCCATGAAAAAAAGAGGGTATTTCGAGAAATCAAAATGTCATAAATAAAAAAATAAAAGAGATAAAAATCTAAAAATTTGGACCTTTGATTACCTCGAAGGGTACAATCGTTAAGCGAAATTTCAAAGAAATACAAAAGGGTGAGGGAAAAAATTTCCCAAATTTTGGATCACTTGACGTGGAATGACCCGTAACTAAATGGAAAACGCTGTACCATTAAAACTGGGAGACCAACCTAAATGCTATGCTAGATTTCTGACATAATTTTGGAATTCATCGATAATGTTGCAAATGATTTATCGCGTACAATGATTGTCATAAGTTACAGCAAATATGAGTCTTGAAACTAAGATATTTTAGTTTTAATTAATAATTGTTAGACAAAAAAGTCTGATGAAAATGTTTTTTTACTGGTTTTGACGTTAAGCTATGCTTTTCTCATTCAATATTTTCATGCATTAGTTCAATCGTATTCAACTATTTTGTCCAGTTCTTGCCGCCTAGACAGTTAAAGGTAGCGAAAGAATGTTAATTAACGTTCAAAATAGTTTCTTTGCTTATTGAAGTCGTAAAAAGTTGAGACATAACATGCATTCTTTCGAAAGAAAAGTAATCCATCACATCGAATACACCTCTGCCTTGATTCACTTTCGCTCAAACCGGGAATTATTGAGAAGCGACCCATTGCTTCGCGTCTTTGAAATCTATGAAAAATCGCAGACACTAGACATTTTTATGAATATTTCTGTTAATTAAAGTCAGACAAAGGTGAGACCGAGCTAGTCAAAATCCTCATAAATTTCGAATTTTTTGATACCTAGTTCCACTCTCTATTTGTGGCTGTTCTCGGGGAGTTCAAGCACATATGACATACATACGGTCAGATATTATTAAGCTTTTATACCACTCATAAAAGTGTAGTAGAGCACATAACACCAGGCAGAATTAGGTGTTTTTCCTTACTGAAGATCTTGGTATACTCAGTGGGATAGTTAGTTGTTTGTCCTCGTGAATATCTTGCTTGCAGCAAACTGTTTTTCCTCTTCATTTAATTGTTAAATAACAAAGCTTGAAAAAAGCCTCACTCTTTTTGAAGCAGAAATATGTTAAACGACATTTTTGAACGACCTGAGTAATCTATTCCTCAACATTTACTTGTTTCGAGAAATTATTTTAACACTACTGAAGAAAATATACATCTAAATTAGCACCTCAATTGACAAAATAAGTACTGTCGCCCTATCACCGAATTGTTGGAAGCAAACCAAGGTGGAAATAAATTGCATTATCAGTCGAACCAATATGAACGTTATTTAAAGTAAATTTACTCTGAAGAAAATTGACGCAATTAGCATGGGAAAAAACACAATAAAATTCACAATAAACCTTTTTTTTCTAGAATATCATTGATCATGTGAACATAAGAGAAAAAATATTTATCAATATAACTATCAGAATTTATTACTTTGCGCGTGATAAAAATCATAATTATTTAGAAAAAAATTGTGTAAAGATAAATGTGACATATGTTATCTTTATCCTATAAAATGGAAGTGATTTATTCTTCACACTTCTTAATGGTCTACAAATGATACAAAATTCCGCTTATTGAGATATTTATGCATTCCTACAAATATTAAGAAGACTTACGAAAATGAATGAATCAGAGTGAATGTCTAGTGATTATGGTACCAAACTAATTTACATCATTTCAAATGTACAATTAAACATAATGTATCTGTGACTAAGTTCAAGTTTATTGGTCGCTCAAATGAATGTTTGACAAATTCCAGGTATCATGGCGTGAAGTGAATATAAAGGAGCTTTTCTAGGGTCATATCTAACACTTGGGATGCTGACAAATCTCTCATCGGAATTATTTAGAACATTGATCGAAAGTCTGTCCACCAGCTATGCATAAGATATTAGTGTTTGAAGGATAACGGGGACATTAATTTTCTCTTCAATATTCAGGAGCAACGAATTAGCAACGAAGCTTTTCCTATGTTGGACATATTGAAGAGGTGAGCTCTCGAAGAAAGTTAGCTAATTGATAAAAGGTAATCAGTTTGAGTTATATAAATAGCATCAAGAGTTACCTATTTTATTAGCTATTAAGGGTAATATATACTATATTTTAAGAAATAAAGTTTAAGGAGTAATATATACTATATTTAAGAAGTAAAGTTTCAGAAATAATATAATATATCAAGGAGAAGCTTTTAAGGAAAAATATATATTAAGGAGCAAAGCTGTTTTCTAAGTTTCGTTTTCTTTTTTTCTATTTCAAGAGTTAAAATATTTTGTTTCCTATTAGGAACAATATATATTATACTAAAAATTAACGTTTAAGGAGATATATGTATCAAGGAGCAACATTTAAGGAGAAATCTATGTATTAAGGAGAAAAGTTGTTATCGAAGCTTAATTTTTTCGTTTCATTAGTGGTTCAGTTTTTTCCTTTGAGAGATTATAAAACAACACCGTATTTTTAAGGTCTGGTGAGGAATGGTGGTCATACATCAAACAAAAAGCTATATCTTTGAAATCAATGGAGAAATAAATGGAAAATTTTTATTTTAGCTCTCAGCTGTCAAATTATTCTTTTTTCATGAGTCCACACAATTTAAGGCAAAAATGGTGGCAAATTCAAATCTTGCGTTAATTTTGGGACACCCTTTATAACTGTAATAGAATTTTACTGTATTCTACCAAATCTTAATTTAAAGTTTTATGACACAATGGTATGATGTTCACATCGTTTGTATGAAAAATTTTTGCCTCTCGTGCAAAATATTATTCGGATATTTCATATCAAGATTTCAGCACTCATTGAATTCCTATGCTTAAAAAAGACCTGTATGTCATAAGGAAAAACATTTTCATACTTATTTATCTCAATTCATATATTGTGCCTAAAAATATCCCAAATTATGTACATCGACTAATCTTTATCTAAAAATGTAAGTCCCACGATATTTCCGAAAAAAAACCAATAATGAAGAAACATCACTTCGAATGAGCATACTCTTCCTTATTTTGAGATACTCTATTATATTACACGCATTTCCGAGAAAATACAATCATTTGTTTTCATTTTCCGGGAACTAAAGTACTTTAGCTTAGAATGTGGGAAAACAAAAACATCCATCATACTTACTGAATCAGAAACGCACTGAAGCTGAATAATAAGTTTTATATAAAAGCAGTGTCCAATTCAAGCTTAGTTTTGGGCTGTGAAGTTGTATTTGGCTATTTGGCGATGCGTGCAGGTGAATCTAATTCGTTTCTTACAAAAAAAAAACCCAGATCTCTCTCTCTTTTCCAAAATATAGATACAGAGTGATTATAATCGAAGACCTACTTTTCAGAATGACTTCAAGTTTCAACTTAATGTAATTGCAAAAGAGGGCATAAGAAAAAAAAAAGTTTTAAAGCGAACCAGTTGAAAACGCTGTTAGAGACACACTATGCAAATCAAGATAGACTCATGTATCCAACACATTACAATTGTTATAATATGTACCGTGGCGCATTCCCATATTGCATCTGAGCAGCTCGTCATTTGAGTTTTATAATAAACTAGCAGTACCCGCACTTCGATGCTCGTGCTAAGAATTTAAAGGACAAAAGAACAAAAAAAAAAAAAAAAAAAAAATCCAAGCGCACCCCCCCCCTTTTTTCTGATATGAAATGATCGGTTTTCTTGAATAAGAATGCGAACGCACCTTTTCAAAAAACTTATTAAAGTCTCTTTGGAATTTAAAACTATTCGACAAAACACATAAAAAGATTAACAGTAGCTTAAAAACTCAAAACAATCCTTCAGCTGTATAGTTCATCGCTTAACACGCCAAGCAACCACGCTGCCGTAACTCTGCCCTTTAGCGAGTGAAGTGGTTTGTTTTCTGCAATTTAAAATGTTTCGCCAAATAAACAATACTATAATAAAAACGTTATAAAGAACAATCACAATTGAATAATGCGACAAATAAAATAATTAGCTTAGATAAGTAACTATCTTTAACTATAAGAGCAAAAACAAACGCTGAAGAAATAAGGAAAACAAAACTCAATTGAAATATCCTACAAAATCAAGTTATAGATTTCACAAGCTCTTAATATATAACTGAAGGTAGGCATAAGATATGCCAAATGTCTAAGCAGAGGGTCACGCAAAGTCGAGACAGCCTGACAGGATAGAGTTCGCTCTCTGAACTGTATTTCTATGAAAGCCCAAATTTGCTTTATAGTACTAAGACCAGGGAATTAAAAGACCGAGACATTAACTAGAATTCCCGGTTATGCTTCTCGAACCACTCCAAAACAATATGAGCCTTGTGACGTGGGGGGTTTGCCTTGTTGGAAGATTCCCTTTGCAGTTGGGATGATGTGCGCGTGTAACGGCGCGACTGATCCGCAATTATATTCAGATAGTTCGCAGCTCTCATCACTTGTTCTACCACGGTCTCAGAGCTGCCCATAAAAACGTTTCCCCGGGCATAATATCACCACCACCGGCCTGCATAAAGCTTGCTGTACATGCAGAGAGCAGCTATTCACCGGGCAGACGACATGCCCTGACGCGACTATCGAAGTGATGAAAGAGAAATCACAATAAATGCGACCAGGCTCTTTCAGTTATCAATAGTCCAGTCTCGATGTTCCTGGGTCTGTTGTATGCGTAGTTAGCAGTAACGCCCGGTCAACAAAAATACAGGAGATGGACGACTGGTGCGTAGTTTTATGGGCAACAGTTTCTACTAAACTGTGTGTTCCAAAACACTTGTACTTGGTCCTGTATTGTACTGGACTTTAAACTTGGCCACTGTCTGGCGTCGATTTTGCTTTACCAAGCGGGGCAGTTTTCGACGCCTTATTTCTTTAATGACACATGGACGCCCTGCAGCTTGTTGGTTTCACCCTCAGTTTTCCACACTTCAAAAATACTAAGAACGACAGATCGTGAACCATCCACCAGTTGTACAGATTCAGAGATGCTCGTTTCTCTACTCTTCGAGCCATTACATTCTTACCTCTTTCAAATTCGATCAGATCAGCTGCCTTTCCAAGTGAATTCGTACATTTTTCATTACCGAAACGCCTGTTAGAAAGAATTAAATCCTGAGTCATGACCAATTTTATAAGCAAACTGGAGACAACTCCCTCCACTTCTCCCTCGAATGGTAACAAGACCTTCTCGGTTTTGGTGAGAGATGTGGAGTGACTTTCCAACGCCATCCAAACAAAAAATCCGGAACAGCTGACTTGATTGAAATTTTAACAAAATACACTAACTCCATCAAAATCAACATTTATCCAATTTTATAAGAATGGGAAGTTGAAAACAGCCCCGGAACGTCGTTTTGAGGCGTTATGGCTAAGGTTTCCAATCCAGTGCCGAATTCAGTCCCGCGGGATTTCGGGATTGTGAGGAGTCAATCCCGCGGGATTAACTCGATTAATTAAATTTTAATGTCAAACAGAAAATGTTGTGCTTTTTAGGAGGGACTGCTTTTGCCACTTGAATTAGTAGTTTTCTCGAAACCCGTACATCAATTGTTTCGCACTACAAATTCAATTCCCAACTATTAATAATCATTTAGTACGCAAAAGTGTGCCCTAAAAATGTCCAATGCGGCTTAACAATGCTCGTATGAAATGGGAAAGAATTTTTGCTCAAAAAATGATCGTCTTGATGAAAACACGTGCTGTTGCTCCACAGCAGTTGGTTTTACCGAAATTAAATCCTAGCAAAAGATCCTCATTAACTGCATCACCTTCTGAAATAGATTTTTCTTTTTTATACTGGATTTTAGATCGAGAGCGGAAAAGCTCGATCAAAAACGATGTAAATCGGATATGTGTTTTGCTTGTATTAAAAAATTTAACTTGTATTTAAAATAACCTTGTTCCTTCATTAATGTTGGTCACTGTAGCAGTGCATTTGATTGGGAAAAACATCATGAAAGGGAAGAATGCTGGTTGGTTATATCAAGTCGCTGTCTCAGTAAAAGTTTTGGATAGCTTAGCTTACTGCACTGACATGCGAGACATCCTGCATTTCATCCAAGTTTCTGTCGTCTCTTTTAGAGTCCTGCCGAATACACAGGGTGCTCCGTTTTAACCTGTAAGACCTTTATTTTCGCAACTGTCAGTCCTAGATGTAGACTTCCAATTACTAAAATGTTTAAAATCAGATGCGAGTTAAGAAATTTATTGAAGTTTGAAGTGAAAATAAAAATAAGTCAAAAAATTTAAAATTTACCTTTTTATATTGGCTCCAGGTCCCCTAACTTATGTTTAGGGAAATAATCTCCATTGAAAAGTAATTATAACACAAAAAGTTTGAAATTTGTACGACCAATATTCACCGAGATATGAAACGCAGCTATTTGTAACTTACACCACTTTTCACTCGCTGTCAATAACACCTTTTGGGGGGAAATACAGCTGTTAACAAGTGTCAAAAATTATATGTGTGCATAGAGTATGGTTTTTCAAATCGTTCGAGGTTTTGTAGTGTGTTTTTGCGTATCGCGGCATAACATTTGCATTTATTTTTGAATAGCAATGAAAAATATAAATACCTTGTTTTTCTCACTTTAACGACCTGTCATTCTTCTGAAAGGGCGGTAAGTTCCAATCTCATCTTTAGTATGGTCCCTTAAAACTTTGAATTGAAATATCTCTTTGAGTTTTGGTCGCACAAATGTCAAGTTTTTTGTGTCAGTAATAGTTTTTAATAGAGATTATTTCACTAAATATTAGTTAGAGACCCTAGGGCCCGTATAAAAAGTTAAATTTTGTATTTTTTGACGCATTTTTATTTTTACTTTAAACTTTCTATGCCTTAACTCTGCATCTGATTTTGAACATTTTTGCAATTGGAAGTATACATCAAGGACTAACGGTTGCGAAAATAAAGGTTTTTTGCAGGTTAAAATGGAACACCCTGTATAAACAATGTCAGGCTTTTCATTGCTTTCTTCTTTGAAGAAGAATATTGTGAACTTTTAGTAAGTTTAAGGTTTTGAGTGCATTCCTTAAACTTACAGAAGTGCTCCAACATTGCATTCTGGCTACTCCAGAGCGTTTTGCAATCTGTAATACAATTTTTCTATTTTTTTTAAAAGCGTAATTGTGTTTGTTTTAAATTTTAGTAAATGGTTTTTGAAATTTTTTATAAAATTTACGCATTTTCTCAATTGCTAAACTTATGAAAACTGAGACCTCCCAAATGAGAATACCAATTTAATCTCAAAAAAAAAAAAAAAAAACACTCGATTTTTATTGTCTTCTTAAATGGTAAATCCACCGTTCATCATATGTCACACAAAGATATACGAGTCGATTCAAATTTCAGATGATCCCGTGAAAACAGTCGTTTGATGAGCGGCTGAAGTTGGAAAACGTTTACGTTGAAAATAGTTGTGGTATTGGAAATCCCGCGGAATTCCGCGAGATTCGGGATCAGGACTTTAGGGTTATAAACCCTAGTTATAACCGTAATAAATTATATATATATATATATATATATATATATATATATATATATATATATATATATATATATATATATATCAAAAAAAATGAAAGAATTTAACCGAAAATGTAATGAGTGTCAGCTCAAAGCTGCTAGAAACAGAAACAGTACAAGCATATTCAGGATAAAAAGGAAGTAGAGAATGCCAAAATTACAAAACACAAATTTCGGAAGGATACAAAAGGAAATACTTGAATATATATACAGTGGCTCCCAAAAGTGTTCGTACACCTACGACTTTCAATGAAATAGGCCCCTATGCATTGGTTAGAAATAATATTTCGGAATAGGTATTTAATTATAAGATATATGATCTATTTTAAACAAAACTACACGAAATTTTTTAAAAAAACATTAAAACTTAATTTTTTAAAAATCAAAAACCAAAAAGTGCCGGAAATTTAATCTCACAAAAGTCTTCGTACACTTTGAAAAATGTCAACAAATTAGTAAATAATTTAACTTTTTACAAAATTATTATTTAGTAGAGTATCATGGAGTATCAACAATAGCTTTTAAACGTCTTGGAATATATTTCATTGTTTTTTCTTTCTTTTTTTCTGCAATTTCTGAGTAAGTATTCAGCCGCACTTCGAGTCTTACTGTTTCTAGTTCGCTTTTCGTTTCAATGGTGTATTTTCGTAATCTAGCCACCAGATGTTTCCAAATATGTTCCATTAAGTTTAAATCTGGCGACTGAGCAGATATTTCTATGTTTAAGGACAATTTTTGAGTTTCCAAACGCAAACGTGTACTTCTTATCGTTATTTTGATAAAAAACAAAGTTGTTTCCGATTACCAAATTTTGGGCTAATAGTTTGAAATTGTTTTTTTAAATATTAAATGAACAGCATGATTCATTATTTCATCAAAAAATCCAAACTACCAAGTACTGATGCTGAGAGGCATTCTCACCCAAGAACACCTCACCGTCCTGATTAACTGATCCAGCTAAGTTCCTAAGATTAAATTTCTCATTTTTTCTTCTATTGACAATTATACAACAATTTAATCCAAAATATTGAATTTATTTTCCTCTATAAGTAAGACGTTGTTCCAAAACGTTTTGAGCTTATTTATTATTTATTTTACGACGGAAAGCATGAGCTTAGTGCTTTTCGCATGAACAAGAAAATTTCTGCGGGAAGAGGTCCCATTTAATGCAACTAACCAGAGAACTTGGCGAACAATTTTAGGTGAAAATTAAACGTAAAATGTTTCATTCAACTATGCAGAAACTTTTTCAGCACTCAACTGCGTATTTTTCATAATTTCTTTAACTGTAAACCTCCAGTCACGCTTTGTTAACTTTGCCAGTTGACCTTTTCTTACCTTGTTTTCGATCCGATTTTTGTCTTAAAAGCATTTTATCAAGCACTTCACTATAGAATGGTATAAATTAACTAATTTAAGAACATTTCAAACCAATTTGTGGCTACTGTGAGGGAAAAAAACACAAATTTCGAATCGTGTTTGCTGTTTTCTACGCATACCAGCCATTTAAAAATAATAAGCAGAATATTAGGGAATAAATAAACAAAAAGGTAAAGCCAAATGACTTTTAAGGGTCAGTACAATGCAAAAAATAATAAAAAAATGACATATAATAATTTTAATCATGAATTTATTCGAAAATATTTCAGTGTACGATGACTTTTGTGGCGGATTTTTCCTCTGTCTCTTCGTTTTTTGACAAATTTCAAAAATAAAATCTGGCAATATTTTGAAAAAAAAAAAAAAAAAAACTACTGGGTTTTATTCAGAATGGCATAGGAATGGTGCGAAAAAAAATTGGCCTTCATATTCGATTTCAGTTTTGCGTTATTTTGGTTTTACTACAAAATTTCAAGGTGTACGAACACTTTTTGGAGCAACTGTATATATTTCTCTCGTCCGAGACAGAAAGTGTGTCTATTTATCTAGCAATAACTATTTTAAAGCTAGACTTGAAACATCTATAAATCTGCAATGATCCTTTAGTTGTGCAGTTCCAAATTTATAGTGAGATAATTTATTTAATTATGTTATCAGCCACTTTTATTTGCAGCACTTCTAGAATTGAACGAAGTGTTATTTTGGTTCAGGTGACAATGCGTTTTTAAAAGTCAGATTTTAAATATTATTATTATATTATTATTAAATATTATTTACTTTTCTCAAGTCTGGGACTTGATAAAGGTACTGTTTTATGCTTTCGTGATGCAACACAAATAAGTTCTTATTTAATGAAGAACCCTAAACTGTTTTAAATTGAAAAAAGATAATAATTAAATTAACATTTTAAATACTGTGATTGTATTTCTTAGAGGATATTTGAACAACTTAAGTGTCAATTAAAAACCAAATCCTCTCTGAAAAATGTGAGTAAGCGTATTTTAAATCTCAGGGAATTCTTTATTCAATTCCATGATGTTCCTTTCTCGGCTTGAATTCTTGCTATTCTCAAGTGTTTCATGAGCTTAGACGGGCACCATTCCATAGTTCGTGACTCATTTTTTCCTTTGTCGTTTTTAACAACAACGGCACGTGATTGTTGGAATTTCGTGTTGTCTTTGTTGTTTTCAGTCACGTGAGGCATACGTTGGATTCTATCCAGTGGAGTTGAATGGGCAAACTAATACAAAACTTTTCCAGAGATTAAAGTTGTGATCCGACAAATTTCACCAGGCATTGGAAAAAGAAAGAACGATGTTGGCCATAAAAGTGCTTCTGCAGTGTTAGGGTGATTATATCCTCAACTGAGATTTGTAGTTGGGGATTTTGATCTGTGATCAAAAGTCTACGCGAGAGTGGTAGAATGGTATAAAATATTTGTTCTGTAGCATTTGGTATTCTATATATAAAAGTAATTTTGTAAATGATTTATTTTATTACTTTTCAATTTTGAACTTTTCCGCTGTTTGTAAAATGCTGCATGAAACTTTAAAAATTCGATATCATGGTTGCAAATTGTCTCGGTTATCTGAACAATGCTGTCGTTTTCAATTCTTAGCCAACGGGTAGCGCATTTGAGTAGGAACCAAGACGCCCTGTGCTTTAAATCAAGCCTTGCAGTTATTGTTTATAAAGCCCTCGATCGTTGCTTAAGTAAAAAGCGACACGACCACCATCTTGGGGCAAAACGACGCTTTTTTCCTATGTCAGTAATGATGAACTAGCGTCTTTTGTTCTTGATTGTGATTTCTTACTAGCTCCATGTTAATCCACAATCAAGAAGCACCAGAATCAAGAAGCAAAACACGCACCTCCATCATAGTAGACATATGAAGAAAGCGGCGTTTATCCCCAAGATGGCAGTCGTGTTACTCTATACTTAAGCTATGCTACTTCCTTTCCTTCAAATTTTAAGAAATAAAGAAGTTGCTTTAAGGCGGGTCTGGGACACAAAAATCGTCAAATTTTGCTATTTTTTTCATTATTTAAGAAACTTCGTTTTCTTCTGCTTAAAAGGAAGTTTGAATCTTGTTTCTATCTTAATTAGAACGGAAGATATAATTACTTTCGTTGCATGCATTTAACTAGTATTATATTTACCTTTAAAACTTTAAACGCGTTTTTCTCCATGATGCATTTTTTCTAATTTTTTTCACTCAAACTCTTGTAAGTCAAGAACTGATAAAGTAACGAAATTTGGAGCATATTTTTTTCAAGCAGTTTACTTTAACTTTTATTCGGAAAATTAAAAAAAAAATAAATAAAAATAAAAAAATAAAAAAATAAAAAAAAAAAAGTTTGTTGCAAAAAAAATGATTTTTTTTAAAAATAAGTATCTTTGAATTTTTTGAAATTTTTCTTCAAATATATTCTATTTTTTATTGTGTTAATATTTTTTTTAATCGCCGAATAAAAATTAAAGCTCAGATGTTTGTACATAATTTTTTGAAAAAAAAAAAAATGAAAATTAAGAAAGAGTATTTTGAGTTTTAGCGATTTTAAGCAATCCTTTTTTTTTTTGGAAAACATAAATAGTATATAAGTAATTTTTTTTTATATTTATGTTGTGGTTTTGCTTGTTAAATAGATGGTAAATCAGTGCAAAAAAATTCAAAACTCTAAACTGTTTAGTAATTTTTTTTTTCAAAATGAGTCCCGGACCCCCTTTACGAAGTAAGTCATTATTTGTCAATATTACTTGAAATTAACTTTGACGCGTAACAATATTACCAATACAGCAACTACGTTTATTAGAGAAAGAAACTTTTGTTGGATAAAGAAACTTTTGTTTTCCAAATATTCGTATATGTACCTTTTGTAATGAGGCAGATAAAAAGTCTAAAGTTGAATTGTTGTTTTCAGTTCCGTTGACATATCACGACCAATTGGTTGGTAATTTTCCTACAGGATGCCCCCCCTTCCGTTATCTGGCAGATGATTTTTTAATGAGGTTATATCAAAAATCGTGTATTTCATCCGACATGGGCCACGTGATTTACAAGATTCACTCCAAAAGATTGCAACCGCATTTGCTACCATTGATTGTAATATGTTATAGAGAGTGAAACAAAAATTGGACTTTTATCTACCGCATTAAGAAAGATTCACCCATCGAACAGTTGGGGAAAAACACTTGTAGAGTTGCTTTCTCCAGTAAAGTTTAGCTGTGTTGGTAATCCGTATGCTTGTTTTAAGAAGAGTCGTACCCTAAATACTTTCAAAAATTCGATTTTTTTTTACTTTTATATAATATGAAACTCCATTTCATTACCTTTTTAATGATACAAACTTCTTGATCGTGCTGATATTAGAAGTAAGTAAAAATAAGCTTTAAAACAATGTATACATATTTTGATGAGGTATGATTTTCCCCTTTGAATTGCAATACCTCGAAATGGTATTTTTGAAACTAAATGTTCCTTTTTCTCAAAAACTAAATTATGTTAGGCTTTGAAATTTTTACCACTTATTCCATACATCTAATTGCATATACTGAAGTAAAATTTTTCTCATACTCCAAAAATATTTTTTTTTGAGCTGTGTTCTGTTGCAAAATGGCATTTTTTGAATAAGTACAGTGACTTACACACTAGAATTTTTTTTAAAACTAAGCTTTCTTTCTGTAAAATTTTTACTTCAGTAAAGAGAAAAGAGTCTACTTAAGGCACAGAAAAATTCCATAATTGTATCTTTAATAGATTTTCGGAAAAAGGTACATGTACCAGTGCAATTTAACATTGACTGTATAAGGGGTACCGACTCCCCTTGATAAGTCTTCTCAATCCCGAAGGGAATTGTGACTCTTTCGGTATAACGTCTAAAATATGATCGATTTCTTGTAACTTTAAACTGAAAGAATATCAATGAACAAAAATCTTTTTGTTTTCCTTCTTGCTCTCGAATCAACATTAAAAGCAATACTAAGAGGTAATAATTAAACTGACAGCTAACAAAAGTTCAGTACACTAAATAAGTAAAAAACATCATATTCGTTTCTTTACAAAAATATTTATATATACAATATACATGTATATATTATATGCTGAAATATGTTTAGAATTTTTTTTATATTTCATCTTATGGTCTTTGTGATTGTGCCTTTTCTTTAGCAGGACTACTTGTTTTAAAAAGAAAAGTAAACAATTTTAAACCAATGGCAATGCTTTTCACAATGTAAATCTCATTAAAAGGAATAAATCCGGTTTTTTCATATGTTCTTCGTATTTTCTTAATCATGAAAAGTAAATGAATTTAGAACGTTTGAAAGTTTTCCAAATTTGGACAGACAGTGCATTTTCAGAATTGCTAATTTTAAAAATAAACGTAAATTTGTACAGATGAAATACTTTGAGCTTTTTAAGGAATGATTTTAATATCGTTACATAAAATCGTTTTACCGACATATTCCCGGTGAAAACATCGTTATAAAAAAGAGACTCGATTTAAGTCTACATTCTTGTTTGAAGCAGATAAAAGAATTGATTCTTCCTAACAGCTTTGCACTAGCTCTTTTAACAATTTCCCAAAGCAAAAATCAAAAATGGAACACGAGGTTGAAGTATGCCATAAAGTTTTCTCATCTCAGACTGATATTATCATCAAAACTCATTGAAAAATGTTACGGAGTAATAGATTGACAAGCAAACATTTAATATTTTTTCTGTGTGGTACTGAGTTGTATTTTTTGCAAGTTAAATTTACTTTTTTCATGTTGTTTCAATTATGAATCTTGTGAAGAAAACATAGTATATATATATATATATATACAGCACAACCTCGATTTCTCAAATCTCTCGGGACAGGGAAAAAGTTCGAGATATCGAGTTTTCGAGTTATCAAAGTTTAAAAAAAAATTACTCTAGTAACTCTCACATTTATACACACGTACGCTATATGCATTTATATATGTACTATGGGACCACTTCGAATTTTTCTAATTGTCGAAAGTGCACAGGACGAGATTTTGAAATGAACAACAATTTCAACTTGGTTTTTTCACCTAAAAATTTAAAAATTCTAATTTTATCTTTAACTAGTACTCTCACATTCAAAAAGTTCTCAGCAGCCATTTTGTAGAAGTTAAAAAAGCTGAATGATAAAAATGAGGAACGCATTTTACGTTTTCGCTCGAAAACTGACGGAAGAAAAATCGAACCCCTTTCCTCAAAGTGGACAACATGTTCGAGAGAAATGCACAAAGATTCTTAACTCTGGGGAAAACACTGCAACCCCTTCATGCCAACACTCTCCTATTATCTTGCTCCAGTCCCCTATTCAGAAAATTTCGAAGAAAAGGGATGAAAAACGTTAAGCAATTGTCTCTGGAACTGGTTTTGCTACAAAAATTTCCAAAGCAAAACGACAATTGAAACTTGCTTCTGTGCAAAAATTTCGACATATCAAGGATTTCGAAAAATAAATTTCGAGATAACTATGGAAAATACATAGGGGTTTTTATAGAAAATGCTGGGGAAAATTTTTGTTTCGAGACATCAAGGGTTTCGAGATAAGGAGGTTCGAGATATCAAGGTTTGACTGTATATATATATATATATATATATATATATATATATATATATATATATATATATATATATATATATATATATATATATATATATATATATATATATGTTTATGTATATATATATATATATATATATATATGTTTATGTATATATATATATATATCCTTACAATATTATCTTTAAAGAATATTGTTTGTCTTAGATTTTTTAGTTATTTCTTGTTATTTATCGTTTTTGAGATCGTTTAATCACGATTGCTAATTGCTTTCATTTGACCGTCCTTAATGTTTGGTTCCATTTTCAACCATACTGCCCTCTGCAGGCGCGGCTCCTCTGGTCCTGAGCACTGTCCCCCGGAATCCGCTTCTCCTGGTCGGTGGCGTTTATGTCCAACACACACGCACGCTCACACACATACACACGGACCTTTAAACACATACACACACGCCGCCAACGTGCATACACGCAGGTCTACGCACACACACAAGCCTACACATACGCAACGATACACACGTAACCGCGCGAAAGGAGGGGCAGGCTTGGAGGGACGGAAGCCGTTTCTAGAAACAAAAACTCCAATGAGTAGGGTCCTGTCGCAACTCGTGATTGCAAAAAAAAATAATATGAATTCTGAAATTTTGAATTCAAATTATTTTTTTTTATTCAGTGGATTTTAAATTAACACATAACTACCAATATAAACATTTTCTCTTTGTCAGAAGCTTTCCAGTACGTAAAGCTTTATAGAATATGCGATGCGAGAGTTATACCCATTTAAATGATGAGGACATAGAATAATAACGACGATAACAGTGCGTATCCAGGTTATATGGAGTTGCTCTCTTTAAAATACATGATAAAACTATGCTACAGAAATGATTTATGATTTTTATGCTTATATTTTTTTAAGATACTAAATCTTCCAAGGAACCATTTCATTTTCTCTAACGCAAGCTTTTTGTTTTTTCAATGATCGGAACTAATATCATAATTGAGATTTATTGCCTTGCAAACAAAAATCACTTTTTACAAAACTTTCAAGATTTCTCCTCGATAAATTTTAATCTTGCTTTTCACGTTTATTTTCTTTACTTTTCGACATCGAAGCTAAAATTAACTAGTTCTTAATATTCTCTTTTGAAAATTCTTGGAAGTCTATGAGTTATCTTAACAAAAATTCATCGTGAAACATTTATAGATTTTTTTTATCGACAGAAAAAAACAGCTTGAAAAATTATTAAAGCACGAGTTCTTTAATAACTTGAAGTAGAAAAAGACAGTTTTGTAAATAGCACCAAAGCCCCATCTCTGAATTGATCGTGCCTGTATTTTCTTTAATATTTAATGAAAAAATATGCAAGCTTTCTGATTTTTCTTTATACTTGCATTCTGTCTTACTCTTATTTTAGCTGAATTTCTTTTGAGATATTGGCATGTCGGTGTACGCAACGGTAGTATTGATAAAATTTGGACAAGTCTCCTTTTTGCGAATAAAAGTCCTGTAATTAGTTTTTTAAGCGAAATTTGTATTCTGCAAATGTATTACTATTTTATTACTTAAAAACTTTTCATAATATCCAAAAAACCATATGTACCTTAGCGCGCCACACTTATAAGAGTATTGCTAGTTTTTAGTCATGTTTTTAGTCACTACGCTTCATCTTTTATCACATGTTGAGATTAATTCCTGCGGACAGAAACACAGGACAGTGGGTAGTTTTGCCTACCCCCATAGTGAATTACTTGAAAAAAGTTGTTGTAGAAAGTTAAATGCCTTTACACTTACTTACAAAGAAAACTTATATTTTAAAGCCGTTTAATGCCATATATCAACGGTGGCCAATTTCTCTGTTATCAAGATAGTATTTTTAAGTTAATAATTCATCTCAAACTGCCCCTGGATTTTTTTATTTGTTTAAAAGAGAGGGGATTAGAACAAAGTATGGAAGTTTTTATTCGGCAAAAGTTTTAAGTCACTCATTAAAGAAAACTAACATAAAAACAAAAGCTTTGATTAGCTAACAAAACACCGTGCTGCAGTACGTTACGCAGATGCTATAAAACTTGACCATTGTAAAATGACCACCTGTCTTAAGTTGACCGCTTGTGTCAGGTAATTTTTTCTTTTGTCATCGACTTCTACTGCCGTGCTAAGCACTAAAGCCGTATCTGCACTTTTTATCAAAATTGAGTTACGGTCACCAGATGGTTCTTTGTCATATATTTCACCTAAACACTATATTTTATGATCATATGGCAGTGAGAAAGATTTTTTTTTTTTTAAATCTTTAAAAATGCCTTTAGAATCAAATACATGGAATCGCACAACTTTAAACGGCGATTCTTCATTTTGAACTCAGCTGCTGATACGACTTTTGTGCTTAATATGCACTATAAGTTGACCGCCTGCCTAAATTAACACTAAAGTACTACACCACTGGAGGTACATTTGCACAGGTTTCACTGAACAATAACGAATGCAGATCGTCTAGAAATCTTTTTACAAAAGAGTTGTTGTCCATCTCTATTCTATTTTTTATATTTAGTATTTTGTAGCGTTAGATTTTTATGGTTCAGTACAAATGGCTAACACTACCTTTCATTAGCGTTAGCTCATAATTCCTAGTTGATTATAAATGGACGAATGGATGTTACTTATTTACCTTTTCACGTGCAAAAGTTGTTAATTTTCCATTGGTGCTTTAAATAATGTATGTGTATTTCACTATAAATGTTTCGACGATTTATGCATTTACCAGTACCATCACTCAAGGTAACTTTGAAACACTATTGTTCTAATTTAAGTAGGACTGTTGCATGCATTGGCATAAAACGGGATAAAAAAGTGTTTTTAAGCAAAAGTAAAATAATGTATAGTTGTCCAAAATTACAAAATAATCATTATAAAAACTACTTAAAATCAATTATTAACCTGGCTCAAAGTTAGTCCAAAACTCAGGGTAACTTGGGCCACGTTAGAAATGTGTTGAAAAATAAATTCTTTAAATAAAAGTATTGCAGTGGTTAAGGTGCAAATTTAAATAAGAAATATATGTTTTATACGCAGAGTTTGAAAATATCCGGTATTTGATACATATCAGATATTTTGATACATATCCGATATTTTCAGTCAGCACAAACTAGTCTTTATAATAGTAAATGCATCCTCAAATGACTCTTGATTTTCTATTGTTATTGCAATATGTAGACTTAAAAAAAGGTTTCTTTCCTTTTATTTATATCTAATATTTCATTTAATATTTTCTCAATTTCAATGAAGTCAATTTAGCATTAGCTGTTTTTCATCATTTTTCTTCTGTTAGCCACTTTTACAGTTGTGATTCAGAAATAAAAAATATGCATTGGTGCACAGTCAGAAGACATTTTCTGACCAACGTTTAATATTTAACTATGCACTTTTGATATGAATTAAAATTGTTACATTACTAATCATTTTATGAATATAAATAAAAAAAGGAATATTATACATTACTTTGTTATATTAATGATGTACATCATAAAAATACAGTATACAACTGTTTGGTTATTTTAAATTGTAAATGAACCATATTACTATGAATATATAAATTTTATATTGAAAATACCGTAGTTGAAAGCATAAATATCGAAAATATCATCATATTTTAAAAATAAATATTGGATATACATCGTGATATATATCATGATATATATCGACTGATATATTTCGGCGAATCCTAATCATAAGCATTTTAAGCTCCCCACTTTCGTTCTGATACATCTCAAGCTCAATTTGATTTTTTATACTGAATAGAACACTACGTATAGACAGAATGGAAGAAGAAACGTATGCAGCAGTGCCGTGGTAAGGTAAAGCGCAGCATCAGCATAAATGTGTTTCTGAGATACTTGAAGAAACACGTTTTGGATTCCAAACTAATACTTTGGAAATGCTCGAATTTGACTTTTTTTTTTCTTCGTGTTTTATTTTCAGCGGAAACCAAATAAGCAAAATTGTACAGTAAAGCTAACGTACAATGGATGACAAAAATGCAAAAAAATTATAAATGAAAAATTTGCAGATACTGTTTTTTAGCTTACCGTGGCAGTATGCATATTTATAGGAAAAAACATTTCATTGTTTATGTGGGAAGAAAATAGCAGAAGGGAAAAAATTTAAAATATTAAACTAAAAAATACCCTTCTTTTTACAGAATTATATTGGTAAAATTGATAAAGAACTAATAAAATATGAACATGTAACATATTCAACGTTGAAATTTGCTCCCTGGAAATTCTCTGCTATGATATCTGTTTGTCGAAGTATATATATCGCTTAACGACTAGCAATCGTTACTGTAGCTACAGATAAAATTTTTACCCGATTTTAAATTTGCAATTCTAAAAATGTTTGTCAGTGTTCGTCCATTACAAAATGAAATTTAAAAAGTTAGTTGGGAGAAACAAATGTCAATGAAATTAACATTTTAGTTTGCATGTAGGATGTGGTCGTGGTAAGTAAACAACAAAGCTAAGTCTAATATGGGACCGGCTCAAAATTTCCCAGAAAAATGGAGCAGAGATATTGTGTCTTTTTTATTAAACTGTTACACATGTTGAGAAGGTCACCATATAAAGGAAATAAAATACTATCGAATAAATCTGTGTATAATGTTTCTTACTCTAAAAGACTAGAAGGGTTTCAACAACTTTAAATCGGCGTTCCAATATAGCCTACGAATAATATATATATATTTTTTTTTGTATTTTACAATATGCTGTGTACAGTTATACAAAATTTATTTTCCAAAGTAGAAATTTAATAACCTTGATAACTGAGTGCACCACTGGTACTTCTAGTTTTTCTTTCAAAAATTCGAATACAGTCGACTTCCGCTACAACGCGATCCGACTTACGCGAAAATGGCTATAACGCAATTTTTTCCCCGATAAAGAATTTTATTCCTAACGCGAATTCTTCACCCGCAACGTGAATATTTTCCGAAGGGAATCGCGGTTTTTTCGTGAATGGACCTTTATCCCTTTGGCATCGCTGAGAGCGGAAGTTCCCACACCGTACTAGTCTATTCATCGCTTATAGAAATAACTACTCCTCATTTTCCATCAATTATTTTTTCATTCTATATGGGAAAGTTGATGAAATATAATGACACCTAAGAGCGCTGTTTCATTTAAAGTTTGTGAAGATAGAAAGAAAAATGGAAAGTTTCAACAACTGTAGTGCATTTGTTTTTCTTACTAGATAATGTACGTACCGTAGTGGTTTATTTTACGTCTTCCTTTCCCATTAATCATTGATTTTGCGCATCGTAGCAGTTTTTCGTTAAATAAAACGTTCTTTTTTTTAAATACAATAAATAAAAATTCAATTTTTTATTTAAGAAACAGCAATGTGTAGTAAAAGAAATGGTTTTTAACAGTTTGAGGTGGTGTTTACAAGTGCCTTTAATCGTATAGGTATGTTTATAAAGGCTTTTACACATACCCTTTTCTACAACGCGAAATTTCAACTTACGCGAAGGGTCTTGGACGCATCCCTCGCGTAAGTCGGGACTCGACTGTATACTAAAAAAAGTTTACCGGAATGACTCAAAATTACCTTGAATGTCTGTACCGTCAACCGAGGGACTTTACCTCACCCTACGTGATTCTGCCCCCTTTATAAATTCTAGTTTGCATTTCAAAAGCTTGAAGGGGGGGGGGGGGTTGAAATGTTTCCACTGGGGGGGGGGGGGAAACGTCAAATACCAACATTTCTAAATCATTAGTTTGCACTTCAAAAGTGTGAAAACACACGTAAGTGATATACCTTTCATTCAACAGTTTTTTTTTAAATTTTAAATCAAAGTGTAAAAGAAAGGCGTCAAGCTTCAGAAATGAGAAAAAACTGACATTTGTGAAGCGATCAAATTTACCCTGTAAATGGCAAAGTCACCCTGGTTGACGGTACTCTTAAAACATTTTATTTGTCGAAAATATCCTTCATTTAAGAAATCATTTGTGGGAGGTTAGAAAAAAGTTCAGAGGAGTTCGAAAATTAGACATTTTTGTAGAGATAAAAGTTCTTTTTTCTTATCCATTAAAACTACAATGCTAAATGGATTGTTTTACAAAGCATTAATGTTGTTTTTTTATTTGTAAATATTATGTAAATTCATTTCAGTTAATGATTTATTGAAGTGAAGAAAAAAAATTATTTGACTTTCAGAGCGACTTGTTTAAGAGTTATTTACTAGCAGCAATTTTCACTGTCCACATTTCCCGCAAAAACCAATTACTTCCAATCCTAAAGGAAGTTGTTATCTTTCTTTAAACTACGATGATATAAATCAACTAACTATTTTAGCATGCAGCTTCATTTTGCCTACCCGCATAAGCTCGTTAAACAGGGAGCTTAAATAATGGAATATATTGATTTGCATATTTTTGCTGAGTGTATTTTCTGTTTTCTACCAGAAGAGGGATACAGAGTTAGTGAATGGAATTTACTATGCATAAAGAATTTTAGTAGCTGAAAATGTATTTATTCCATGTTTATTAACTCTGCTCCGGAAAGTAGCTAATGTATTTTTCCAGTATATTATTATTTGTTACATTTTTTATTGATATACTTGGGGACTCTACCGCCTTCTCGCTTCGCTCACAAGCATCCGTTCTTCACCTGCGGGACTCAATACCGCCTACGGCGGGAGAACATTGGTGACTAATTCAGGTGAGCTAATTCAGGTGAACCATCAAAAGGAAGGAACCTTTTGATGGTTCACCTGAATTCGCTTTCGTTAATTATTTTCCAGGTATGTTTTCTTGTTCAATTTTCCTCCAAGGCTCTCGGGGAGGATAGCAAGTTATTTTGACCTACCCTTTTGCTAAACAGAGGCCTTGTGAACTTAGGGACCGATCCTCCTCTTGAGAAAATGTCGGTCCCTGGTTCACCTATTTTCATTTTTATGTTCATGTGTTTTGCATCTTCAATTTTATTTAGATTGTTTATTAATGACTATGTTTGTACTGTTTTTGTTTCTAGCAGCTTTGCGCTGGCATTACAGTATACTTTAGTATTTATTCTTTCATTTTTTCAATGTCTTTGAATTTATATTTAAAATATGTATCTCATGTTGTATATATATATATATATATATATATATATATATATATATATATATATATATATATATATATATATTTCCAGAAACCTTTTGTTTCAAATATGAGTACCCATGTTTTCAAATGGTGTTCTGAATTATTTCATACTCAAACATGAGAACATAATACTCAGTTTTGAAGTTATTACGCATTCACAAATGAGCACAAATACCTCAAAAATGAGCTCAATTGTTGATTTGAGTAATTGATGAGTGTTTGAATGTTTTAAATTTGAATACCACGTGGTCAGAGCCATTTTGACTCGCGATATGTTTAAAT
Source organism: Uloborus diversus (assembly GCF_026930045.1). Classification (NCBI taxonomy): domain Eukaryota; kingdom Metazoa; phylum Arthropoda; class Arachnida; order Araneae; family Uloboridae; genus Uloborus; species Uloborus diversus. The sequence continues at coordinate 88,723,634 of NC_072740.1, read as the reverse complement.
TTGAGTACTTCTTCGTCATTTTTGAAACTGCCGTTTTTTGAGTGATCAAACTATGAAACATGATGTACTAATAAAGTAAAGAAACTCCAAAATATTCTAAGAAAAAATTAATGGCATTTCCGAAGTATAAGTGCGTTTGTTCGAAAAAGAACGACTGATATTCTGAAAATTAGCAAAAGCTATTATTATTATAAATAAAGAAAGAACCAATTCATTTTTACAATTTGTGTCTTTGAACGGGAGAAAAGGCATCCTTGTAAATAACTTGCTCCGTGGAAAGAAATATTGCCATCATTAATTATTTCTGTCAACCATGCAAAAAATAAGATATAGATTTGCTTAAATCTCATATTCTATTTGGAACGTGTCCATAAATCTGAAAGCTTTATCACAAATAAAGCTATGAACATTTCTAATACCTTCTCAGTAAGAAAAGAAGAACTTAGGCCAGCTCCAATTTGTTTTGTCGTTTATCAGTATTAACTCAAGAAAAAACTGAACTGTATTATTTTCTTGCATCCTGTTCTTTAAAAAATGTCCATCTCTGTGTGTGGACTTCCCTGATAATTATCAAAACATTTTGTTTATTAATATCCAAGTTTTGTTTTTGAGGGGTGCAGCTTTTTTTTTTAACGATTTGTCCTAGTAAAAGTAAGTGTTTTTACTTTGCTCGCAAAAGTCTTTCCTGTGCATGAGATTTTATCAGAAATAGAATTTTGTTTATTGATTTTTTGTTAAAGAAAAAATAATTCTCTCAAATTCGGATTGCGTATAATAGAAGCATTTGCAAAAATTCTGCCATAACGCTTCAAACTGTTCAAAAATGTAACTTTTTTAGTACATTTAATCTCTTTTTTTTTAAATTTTACAAACCTCCTATTTATATGTAATCGTATTTATTGTCAATTAAATACCATAGAATAAATTACTAGTTACGGCAGCCAACCAGTAATGTGTAGAGGTATTGTATCGTTGCTACCAAGTTTGTAATCGATATTCCAGGAACACCATCATTGGATTCTCAAAGTTGCATCTTTCAAGAATTCCCTCCCCCCTCATCACCACATTTTTCCAAACAGGAGTTATTATTTACAGTGTGATTTATTACGTTAATGCTTCTCAATCTAAAATAGTAAACTTCAAAATTAGTTTTGTTGCTACGTACTAAATTCTTAGCTTTTTTCCAATCATGTAATTATATTTCTGTCATTAATTAACGATGAGTGTGAAAGCACGAGAAAAGGGGAAAAACAAGAATTTAATGAAAGCAGTGATTATTATGACGTGTGTAATTTTATCATTGTAGGGGAATGTGTGGGAATGTAAAGTGGTAAAATAATTTTGGTTTACAGCCTCACTTGTCTGAGAACTTTTTTTCAGTGTTCTCAAACATACAGTTTACACCAGTCAAAAGGAAAAAACAAAATAAAATAAAAAATAAATAAATAAATAAATAAAACTCTGAAGATTAAGGCACATAATAAAAGTAGGGAGCTAGCTTCACTTACCGACCCCCACGAGCTACAACTTATGATTTCAATAATTTTACTCCTGGACGTCCTTAGGATGTCCTTAGGATTCCCTCCTTCAGAGGGGTGAGTCAGGGCGGAATGGCTTCCCCTGGATGTCCTGCATTCAACGGTACCGGTATTGACGTGGTAGACATTCACATTCCGGAATGGTAGGGGAATGACACACAGACGGACACGCAGACAGACGCGCACAGGTTTTAATAATATTGACAATTTATTTTTAAAATTTGATACACATTTGTAATAATTTGTGTTTCATCAAAATAAATTTTGCGACAACAAAATGATAGTTTTTCTAATTATCATTTCAAGTATTAAATGAGATCTATTGCAGTACCTATCTCAGATTTACTGTTGCAGATGTCTAATGCAGTAGTTATTTAACTACAGGCATGTCTTGATTTTAAGTGCTTTACATAATTTGTGACTTACACTTGGGGCAAAGAAAATGGGCAAATGGAAATAGTCGATTTCGTTTACTTATTCATTTTTAAATCACTTGCGTATTCATTCATTAATTCATTTGCATTCCTTCATTTACTAATTCATATATTTAATCATTCATTCGTTTATTTTTCTCATTTATTTGTTTATTAGTTTATTGTTTCGTTATTTATTCATTTATTCTTTTATTTACTCATTCATTTGATAAAAAATATTTTTAATAATCAAATAAAAAATATTTCATTAGAAAAACCTTTACTTTGCCCCATTACAAATGAAAATTTTCCACTTTTTTTTAAGGCATAAATTTACTGCAAGATGGAACATAATATTTCAGTATACATTTTGTTGTAAAATACACTGTTCTTTCTTTACGTACTGCAATTTTCAGATCAAATTTCTATTTGCTCATTTTGAAAAAGATAAGTCATATGAACTATTTCACTCGACCTCGCATTTCCCCACAGTATGATATTTCAAAAAATAAATTCCCTAATCAATCGTCCAATCTGACGCTTTAACTTCTATTTATTAAAGTTTCATGTTTCCGTAAAATTACCGAAAGATTTAAAATTAAGGCGATTATGGGAAATTGATTGTTTATTGAATGTTTCACTTTCAGCTGTTGCTTGGATTTTCATTCTCGCGCACATATCAGATGTTATTTGAACATTTTGTTTTCTGTTATTGATTATGAATTGAAACGAAATGTATTCGAAAGAGGAATGTTATAGAAAATATTTTGTCTCAAGAGTTTATACTGTGGTTATAATAAGCAGCTTTTGCCTTGATTACTGTTTAGAACCGGTGAAGTGTGTCTAAGGTACACATTTGCAGTAAAAATTGCATGCACGCATTTTCATTGAAAGAATGAATGCACCGTATCAAATGGAATTAATTCAATTGTACAACCTCCCTTCCGGGGCCGTGGTAGCCCGATCGGTAGAGTGTCGGATTCGGGGCCGGAGGGTCCTGAGTTCGAACCTCGATGGTCGAAGACCCACCGTCGTCATTAAAGGGGACTGGGCGGCGTTAAATATGCTCGTGGTCTCAATGTCCTCCAAGTGAAACGATACCTCTGTGGGTGCTAGCACCAGGTAGCTATTAGCTCCTGGACTAGTTCTAAATTCTCATTAACTGTTCGATCCAGTGATGGTGCTGCCATCTATCGGTATATAAAATAATGGAGGCAAGGCACTTAGTATGCAGTCCTCGACATAAATACAGTTGTAGTCGGTTGTGACTCTGAATAGGAATAGGAACCTCCCTTCCACTTGCAAAATAGGATTATTTTTTTAGGACATACCAGTTAGTTGTACTATTGCATACTAGCCAGCGTAAACGGACTGTGCTGCCGTGTGCAGGTAAAGGGCAGTAACTGCAAATTTTTAATTTTTCATTTTTGTCATCTATTGTACGTTATCTTTACTGAACAAGCTCGCTTATTTGGTTTCAGCTCAAAAAAAGGCTTGAAAAAGACGTCTAATTCCAACATTTTCCTATTTTTAGTATTGAATCAAAAACGCGTTTCTTCAAATATCTCGAAAACTCATTTCTGCAGATACTGCCGTTTACCTGCACACGGCAGTGTGTACAATTGTAAGTCTAAGCAAATGGGTTAAATGTTCATTAAAAGCATTAATGTTGGGAATAATATACTTTCTTGATTAAGGCATTTAGGCAAAAGTCACTTAGTTAAGGAAAAAGAAAACTATGATGAATTTAATAATAATAATTACTCATGTAGACTAATTATGAAAATTATCTGTAATTTAAGTTTTACTAATTAGGTTCATAAAGTAAATGCAGCTGTGTACGTGCCGTTAAAAGTATTTACCTTAAAAAGATGGTCCGCTCAGGGCAGCCTATTTTTCACAAAGACGTATGATTTGCCACCCGGGAAGTAAGCAAAATGCTTAATTTAGCAGATACAGGGTCTGGAATATCAACATCCCGTATTTGGAAAGAGTTCTGTATGAGTTAAAATGGGGATACGGTGGTGGAAGTAGTATTCTTAGATAGCGGTATACGTGCCATTTGCAGTAGTCTCAGTAATCTGGCGTGGTGAGTAGGGGAGACCGGGGTTAGTTGTTACATTTTTTTTCAATATTTTTTTACGCTAAACTATTTCAATTATTTACACGCGTGAAACTTTAAAATGCATATAGATTGTTTAACATTCACAACATTTTTTTTTAAATGATTAGAAATTTAAAAATTTAAAAGACTGGAGTCATTTTTTAAATGACTCCAAAATATTTCAAGTGTTTTGAATAGATGTAGATTGTAACAACTTACCCCACCACGGGGCATGTTGTTACAGTATATGGGGTTAGTTGTTACATGAGATATATTTTAGTAATGAAATGAATTTTACACATTTTCCGGTTTATTCTGTTACATTTTAAAAATTCTTAACCACGTTAAAAATCAAAAGTTTTTTGGCTTTACAAATTTACTTCATTAACGACTTATTCTAATAAACTATCATCATCATTATCATTGTCCGCGAATTTTAATTTTCACAAGCATATAATTTATCAAACTTAGCACATCGGTCATGTGCCCATTTGTCACAATTACGACATTGAAGCTGTTTAGTTGGTTTTTTGGATTCCGAGTACGGTTTGGAGCACTCTATGCAGAACCAGTCTTCACCATCTTCATCCGAAGGATGCACTGTTCGGATGCATCTTTTTGCATTTTCTTTTTGCCTTTGTGTTTGTTGATTTCTTCTCTGTTAGACACAATTTCCTTTTCACAGATTTTTGTTTCCCAGCTTCAGCATGCAAAACATTTTCTAACTTATGTATCTGTTAAAGTGGCGCTGACCTATGGTTTCCACTTACGAACCGTCTTCACTTCTGCACTGCCTGCAGCGTTGGAGAAAGACCTATACATTCGAATAATACATTATTTATTATTATTATCATTGTTGTAATTATTATTATTATTTATTCAAGTATACATATTAAAAACAAATTAATCATAGAATGAAAGAGATCAGAATTATTTTCATTGTTATTATTACTATCGTCATCCAACTACCGTACTTTATATGAATTAAATCGTGCAATAACACAGAACAGAAATACTACTTACCACCACTAGCACTTTTCATCTTACTGCAGAATCTCTCTAGTGTCATGAAATTCATCGGCTGCCTTTCGTAATGAACTACCTGAAATTACTTCTTTAGCCACATCCAGGTATGTTTCTTTAGGTGTTTTGCCCCTGTCTGTCTTGTTTTTATAGTCCCGCACCATATCACATTTAAAAAGAAAACACAATATTAAATTAAAACTTGCATGGGGCAAGTTGTTACTTGTAACAACTAACCCCATCAAAATTGTAACAACTTGCCCCATACGAAGCCACTTTAGTTATTGGCACATATTACTGGTATTATATTTTTGTACAAAACTTAAATATGTTAGCACTTACCTAAAAATGTAGGCTTTCACGTGGTATAAAAATAAATTCGTTATCTGCAACGGCTTCGCCAGAAATCGAAAAATAACAGCGGAAAGAAAAATTACTTCCAGACTCTAAAAACCGTTTTTCTTCAGCACTCTCCATGCTACTGACTGCAAGCACTCCAGTGATTGTACGGGAATGCAGATGGGTGAGTCCTATCATCTACTGCAAGGAAAGTCAATTTCTCCTAGCGGTTACTTTTAAATTCGAATGAAACAACTTACCCCTGTAACAACTAACCCCGGTCTCCCCTATTGTCATGTGTTGTGGAGGAGTAAGTTCGTTAGAGGAGTATACGGAGTCAGCGAGCATTTCGCATTCGGTTCCAATTTGGCGGAGTTCCTGTTGTACTGTAAGAGCATTTCTCTTTGTGAAGATTACTCAGGATTTTTCTTACATCCATATCAGACAATCATAGGGAAGCTACACATGTTAAAGTGCGAAATACACTTGAATATTCCTGACGGAGGATCTCTCATGCGCCATGTTTTTCAGCGCTGTTACGGTCTAAAGATGGCCAAGTATATTGCAGTACTTACAGCTGTGAAGTTTGATACTCAAACGTAAATGAATCACTCTTAGTTGACTTAACGCTCTTTCAACAAAATCTGATTCAAATACTTCTTCTACCAGGAACAAGACCATCGGCTGAGTTAGAACTGAATGCGAAATGTTCGCGGAATAACAATCACAAAACCACTATTACATATATACTCCTCCACACTAGACAACGATGCTTACCACGTGGCACCATGCCACTGCAACTACTGAAAATGGCACATATACTGCTATTCCACTTTAGTCTTTTTATCTCCACCACAATACACACAGCGCCCTTTAAATACAGGAGGTTAGTATGTTGGAACCTGCATCTTGGTGAACTCGACATTTCGCTATTTATTGTTAGTGTAAATATTTTTAAAGTACACAACGCATTGCGTGCGTGTTTTATTTAAATTACTTCAAATTTCCCCTTTGAACAGTTAGTACTTCTAAAGTTTTTATAAAAGTACTTAGTTAGCACCAGGCAGCTATTAGCTCCTGGACTAGTTCTAAATTCTCATTAACTGTTCGATCCGGTGATGGTGCTGCCATCTATCGGTATATAAAATAATGGAGGCAAGGCACTTAGTATGCAGTCCTCGACATAAATACAGTTGTAGTCAGTTGTGACTCTGAATAGGAATAGGAAAAGTACTTAGTTGATAATACTGTAGAGCCTGGTATCAGAATTGCTTTCAGCAGTCTGCGACGCAGCTTAAAAAGCCAAAAAATGCCTTCAAGGTTGAAATTAGTCGTAACAGTTGTTCTAAAACATCACCAAGGAAAAGTTGAAAATAGAATGCTAAATTCAAAAATTGCTTGGAAAACGTTGGCTTAAAAGTTTGAATATAAAATGGAAAACTAAGGCGCAGGTAGCTTTCGGAGCGATAGCATTCGACCTCTCAGCCACTAGCATATATTTACTAGCCTTTTTTGTTTTTATGCTTTCCTTTCTCATTTTTAACTGTATTTTTCCAATTAAAATTTGAGAGATTCAGGCAAGAGTGAGAAAAAAAATCTTTCCAATAGGGAAGTTGCAACCTATTAAATGTTCATATTTTGACTATTGGATATTGTTAATTGACCCTCAAAACTAAAAAATTCACCATCGCCGAATTTTAAAACACCGTGATTGATTTTTAATTTATTTTTAAAAGTCCACGCGCAAAAGTGCGCTCTTCTGAAACGTCACGAGCTTACGTCACAGGGCACTAATGGGCAGCCTTCCGCCGAAGACCCCTTGTTTTCGTACGGACATTTTGAGCGCGCTGATATTTTTATTTTTTAGAAATTCAATAATCCTTTTGAACACACTATGGAGGTCGGATTCGTTAAAGCACAATCTAAATAATCTTCCTCAAGTAACATCAATGATGATATTCGAATATTTCCGAGAGAATGAGAGTTTTAATGTTCCAGAAATGCGAGGAGATAAGCCTTTTACGTTTCGTCTTCAAAGTTAACTGCATGCTCTTCGTCTTCTAGCGCATGACGTCACTTCTTATGGCATTTGACGTCACAAGCGCTTGAAATTTAAAAATTAATTTAAAAAAAACTACTTATCGTATTGCAAAAATTTTTTCATCTATGATGTTCATACATGTTACTCTATCATATAAAAATAAAATTGAAAAATCGAAAACTTCCCTATTGGGGCCTCCGTGGCTCTGTGGTAAGAAGCTTCATCTTCTAAGCCGGAGATCGTGGGTCCGATTCCCGCCGGTGCCATGGGAGTTATTTCCTTCCTTTCTGTTGTAAATCTTTCTTGTGTGTGTACGGAGACAAGGCGCTTGGCACGTAGTCCTCTATGTATGGAAGCTGTTTAGCTTCTAAATAAATAAATAAATAAAATGTTTCCATTTCAATCTACAACATGCGTCCACCGCATCGCGCTGTTTCTCTTTTCGGGCTTAAGGTTTTTTTTAAATCCCAAACTGAAATTTTACCTGAAGCACTTATTACATCAATCATAAAAGATATAAATGCATTTTTGATTACAAGTTTTTACAACTGAGAATACTTACTAGCAATATTAGTTTTTCTCTCCTTTGTCACATTACCTGCAAATGCAGTTTTTTATTAACCACGTTACTAAAATAACTTCTCAATAAACATACATTCTTATCTCGCCCAACTAGAAGATATTTATTGTCTTTGATCACATTACATACAAATACCTCTCCTAAGAAAAAGTTAGATAATGAAAGACTCGATCTTATACACGTCTTAAGATAGAAAAAAAAGCACAAACGTAATCACACTGCAATCATTATTTTATGAGATTCGAAGGAATTCTGCATTTTATATGTTGCACTAGGTGAATAATATTTTTTATTGTTTTTGCATTATATATTTTCGTAGAAATGAAGGGGAGATAAATATCTGGAGATAGTGTTACTCGAGAAAAGAAGATTGTATTAAATGTGAATAAAAGTAAGCATTTTTCGTACATAAGTAAAAGATGAAGTGCAGAGGGTTGTGTAAACGGATAAGAAAAGGGCAAAAAAAAAATATATTAATTTGAATTTTGTCATTTTGAATTCAAATTATGTTTTTCGCAATCACGAGTGTGTGTGTATGTAGGCGTGTGTGTTTTGTGTGTGAGGGTATGCGTGTTTGTGTGTAGGGGGGTATGTGTATGTGTGTGTAGGCATGTGTGTTTGTGTCTGTGTGCGGGCATGAGTGTGTGGGTAGTTGTGTGTATGTGTGTAGGTGTGTGTGTGGAGGGGAGGTATGTGTATGTGTGTATAGGCATATGTGTTTGTGTCTGTGTGCAGGCACGAGTGTGTGGGTAGTTGTGTGTATGTGAGTGTGTGTTTGTGTGTGTATGTGTTTGTGTGTAGGTGTATGTATGTGTGTGTATGTGTTTGTGTGTGTATATATATGTATATGTGTGTGTGTGTGTGTGTGTTGTATCATTAAAAATATAGACAGGTATTTTTTATAATTTACAGTAAGTCTGAAAAGTGTTTGTATATTTCATCAAGAAGTTTGAGATTGTACTAAATGTGAATAAAAGTAAGCATTTTTCGTACATAAGTGAAAGATGAAGTGCGGAGGACTGTGTAAACGGATAAGGAAAGTGAGAAAAAGATGCTTTTGTAAATCACGTTTAGATACAAATACAAATAAAAATTTAGTTGTCTGTATTGTATTATTAAAATCATAGACAGGTAATTTTTTATAAATTACAATAAGTCTGAGAAGTATTCGTATATTTTTCATCAAGAAGGAATATTTTGTTTCTTGTTTTTTGAACAATCAAGGATGCTTGTTGCTTTCTTGGCCATCTAAAATCATACCTTTGAGGATATAGTTCATCCATTGCTACTAGCTCACAGATTTCGCTTTGTAGAGAGGTGAAAGCTTCGGATTGCATTCACCCGAAAGTACCCTTTTTACCCGACTGCGCGTGCGCAACGCATAGGAGGGTAATCTGTTTATGAGTCTATGTATGTATGTATGTTTGTTCCTATGTGGCGTTGTCGAGACTAAATGCCTTGGCCAATTTTGATGATTGTCTTAACCTAGCAAGTGTCACTAAACACATGAAAATAATCAAAATTAGCCATAGCAACAACCAGTCGCCATATTTTCCATTCAGGATCGTGTCGTGGGAGATTCGTCGACTCGAAACTGAGACGCAAAGTGCTATACAACACTTTTTTTTCTTTGTCGTGGGTGAAAGACAATTATAATTAAGTGGATTTTGGTCTCTAACATGTTGTATTTGTTTTTGTTGTGATTCAGGGGAGTGAGTTTCGCGACGCGTACTTTCTGGGTGGGATTTTTTAGTTTTGCAAGAAAGATTCGACTGACGACGTTTCCAAGCTCGCGTCATCGTGGCTATACAGGCTCTTTATATGTATAGCTGTGGTTGACTTAAGTTCACGCATTTTTGCTAAAAGTCAAGTATATGTAGCTTTGAGCCAAGTTAGGTCCCTAGAGGGACTAATAATCAGTAGTTAAGATCACCGTAAGTTACTTAATAATCCTCACGATATAAACTCTCTCAAAGAAATGACAAGATTGCGAAATTTACCATCTTATAATCATAGTAAATAAGTCAATGAAAATTAACAAAAAGGGTAAAATAAAAAATAATTATAAAATAAAATATCCCACTGCATAAAAACCGAAAAAAAACTAAAAAAAAAAAATAGGTCCAGTAGTTTAGAATGTTATTAAGTACTACTGAATAACTACACCATTGAAATAGTTTTATATAATCTATATATACACACATAAGAGAAATCATAAATTCAAAAGCAGAACAGAAAGGCCCATTCTTTTTTGACCAATGAAGGAACCTCGTAAAATTTGAATGGGCCCCAACTTTTGATGCCTCTATTTTGCTAATGAATTTATGATTTGTCTTATGTGTTTATCTATTATAAAACTATTTCAATTGTGTAGTTATTCAATAGCATTTAATAACATTCTAAACTACTGTGCTTTTTTTTTATTTTTTATTTTTACACAGTCGGTTTTCTTTTCTTTTTTTTTGTTTTTTGTTTTTTTATGATTATTTTTCATTTTTTTATTTCAAAACTACCATTTAAAATAGTATCCCAATTTCGTAATTCATTAAAATCTCGATCAGGACTAATAAATTCAAAGCAGCATTTCTTAGTGATGTTCCGGATATCCGTATCCGTATCCGCGGAAAATAAAGATCCGTATCCGTTACATTTTTGACGGATCTTAAACGGATCATTTCTATTCTAAAAATTTTTAAATGTTTGAATAAAAGACTCTTAAATTCCGTTTAAATTAGGTTTTATTCCCTACTAGCTATACCCGACGCGCGTTGCTACGCCAACAAAAAAATACATCATTATACTGATTTTCATGACAATCGGTTGAACGGGGCAGAAGTTGCTACTCTGCAGTGCCACCTGGTGACGAGTGGCTTCAATGAGCATATTATACACCTTCTCCGTGGAAAAATACATATATATATAGCAATTTTCATAATAATCGGTCCAGGTATCAAGTGAAGCCGTGACTATACTCAAATTTTGTACTCACGCAGTTTGCAAGATCAATCAATCGCTAAAAATATCAAATAGAAAAAGTTTTAAATCCCCCCGTTGCATGAAAAGCCATAAAACAATAAAGAAAGAATTTATTTGTTCAAACTCAAGAAAAATGGCAACAGCTAACTTCTTATCGATGAGATCTTTCACGCGAATTAATTTCTGCAGCCGATAATTTTATTCGTATTTATCCAATGGATTGTGACTTAAATTGGAATAAAAAAGGAACTATCGATCGGATTTTTTTCGAACTGGTCTAAAAACATTCCAAGTACCAAAAATAATAAACGGTGAAAGTTTCAGCCAAATCTGCCGGGTAGTTTTTGAGTTCATGAATGACATACAGACAAACATTCATTTATATATATATAGATGTAAATTATAAGGTATCATTTCAGAAGGTAATTTGTACCCCCCCCCCCCGTTGCAAAAAGGAAGGGGAAATAAGTTTAAAAAGTGTGTATCAGTGTGTCTTTTTGTGGCACCGTAGACCCTAAACAGATGAACCGATTTTGATAGTTCATTTTTCGTTCAAAAGGTGATTTAAAGTGTTATTAGCTTGACCTCGTTTTTGTAGAACTTTAATTACCGGAGATATTAATTAAAAACCGATTTAACGTTTTTCACAATTATGGTAGCAAAAATTTACCCGTACGTTAAAAATGTTGGCCTTAATTGAAAGAACAAAGTTTTCTGCGTTTGATATTTAATTGAAACTTCCAACTTATATACAGAAGGAGCTATAATCTTGTTAAGTAAATTTTAAATGCAGTTCGAAGCCTTATACGCGTGATTGGTAGCGATTTCATGGTCGGAAGATAAGGAGAAAAAGCTCAATGGTTTAAAATTTTTACCTGCTGTCAGTTCATATTTGTTAACAAATGTATGTTCTGACCCGCGAAATTCATCTTAATATGAGGTCGGCTCTCTGGGACATGTTTAGTTTTTTTCATTTTTAGTTTAATATTAGTTTTTGTTATTGATTTGGGGTTTCTGTTATTCTTCATTTTTATTTTTCTCGGCATCCTTTAAAAAAAGTGAGACTAAATTCTCTATTTACTGTTTGTAAAGGTGTTCCCGGCTCTGTATTTCGTCGGTTGGAGAAGTTCGGTGGAATGGGTTAGCGCTGCATTTATGCTGAAATAAAATGGGAAAAATTATTTCTAGCCTGTCCAGTAGCAGCTTTACACTCCTACTCCTGTATCCTACATCTACCGAGTAAGCTAGAAATAATTTTTCACATTTCATCTAAGCATTAATGCAGCGCTGACTCATTCCTTCCAACTCTCCCTCAATTTTAACGGAGATTTCTTTAAAGAGTAATCATAGTCTTGATTATATTTTTGCCGCAGTTGACATTTTTTGAAGAAACTGCCATTATTCTGACGGGAATACCTTCCGAAACAAATTTTACACTTCGATAGTTGAATTGGGTTTAAAAAAAAAAAAAAAATTGAGATCCGTATCCGTATCCGCGGATCTTGACTCTAATGATCCGGATCCGTATCCGGATCCGCGGATCTACTTTTTTAACGATCCGGCACATCACTAGTATTTCTGTATTATGCTGCTATCGGGAAAAAAAAGGACAACGAAATGACAAAGGAAAAGAAATACGCAGAATGCGTAACGTAAAATATGCACTAATAAAACACATTTCACTATACTCATAAATGATTCTTAATAATCATTCTAAAAAATTCCTTGTAAAATACTCAGCTAATTTAATTTACTCCATTATGCTGTAAAAAGATGTTGCAAATATTTTCAGTTGAAACTAAATGGCCTTCTGCTTGCTGAAGTTAACGAATCGTTGATTGTAAATGGGTTTTCTCTTACGTAGTTTAGTCCAGATCTTTATTGCAACTGTAGCTTCATTTCTAAGCTGTTTTACTTATTAATCGATACTGTACTGTAACTGCTTCGCGGTTTGCTGTTGATGTGGAAGGCAACGAGTGACTGTTGTGTGATGCTTTGTTTTTCTGATTGCATCACGTTATGTTTGTTGACATGTTTATATTATTTCTGGTCAATTTATCCGTTATTTCTGATCTAGTTAGCTGAAATATCATAGCAATGCAAATGAATTTCAAGTAAGTGAAAGTTTTTTTAAATTTTTCTATTGACAATTCTCTTTTGCTTCATGCTGATTGAAATCTACTCTAAGATTATTTCGTGTGTAATTGAAGGGACTCGGGGTAAGAATATGATGGCCACATGATGTGAATTTTTAGTAGGTCAATTTCCAAATTATAAAAATATTTGTAGCATTTTTCAAAGGAGTTGTACATTCTATATTCTGCAATACTAAAACCAGATACAGTTTTCTCTAAATGACATAATCCATCGTCATGTTTATTTCAATTTTAGTTATGAGAAACAAACATTTTGATCGGAAGTCACTACTTGTGGCTTGTCATATTTCTGCCCTGATCCCTTCAATTGTAAAGATTAGGACTGTTTAGCAAATAACTTGTCAAACTTTATTTTGACTGCAATTTGTATGGTATTTAAGAAGCACGTTTTGCAAGAAATTTCGAGATTACATCGGGGCCATGTATAAGTTCATTTGAATCTTCAAACATATCTAGTGCATTTTAGATTTTAATGAAAATATCAGTAACTGCCTGTTTCGATTTCTTTATGTTTAAATTAAGCATTTGTGCATACTGAAATGATTGTCAGAGTTTCTGCTTTCAGTTTTGCGTTGCAGAACTAAATCATGTTGTTCGTTATGTTTTGTAAATTTCTTATTGAACGCAATGACTTTTATTAGTAATAGCAGCATTGAATCTGTAATCATTGTAAACGAGATACCCATGTGGTTGTTTATTATTAAACATCACTGGCAAAAAGATAACTTGGTGTAAAACGTAGAATGAGTTAACTAAATATTCGTTTGACGCAAATAAGCAATAATAATAGGAATATTTAATCTGGTTGCTTAAAGTTTTTACCAACTGATGTTTTGCTTAGTGAAATTATAAAATTGAATTTAATTAGAGCTATTTGAAAAATATATTAGTTGAAGTTGCTTTACAACTATTTGTACTATTTTATTCTAAGTCTTCTCACTGCAATTAAAATGCTACGAAATCCTTTTGATGCAGAAGCATTACATGAAATAGCGATGGCAGTCTTCGAAAGCATGGACAGTTTGAAAATTTATTTGCGTTTTTTTTTTTTTTTTTTTTTTTTGACATGGTTCTTCAAATACTTTTAAAATAGAACATGGAAAATAAATATAGACTAAAACCTGGAGTAGTTTTGTAGCTTGAGGCCGTTATTTATGCAATAAAATAAATTGTAGTTCAATATTTTAAATTTGCCTATGATAGAGTTTTAACTGAAGTTTCACTAATCGCATGAACTGAACATTTTATGCTGTATTTAATGGCGGATTTAAACTTAAGTTGAAATATTGGAACATTATTTTCTTTTCAAACCATGAGGAACGTTTTAGAATGTATTTAGTAGAGTATCATAAGGATGGCAAAATGATTTTTTTAATAATGTCTTCATTCCTGCAATTTTAAGTTTTATTACAAAAAATATGATTTGCGATTTCAAGCTATCGAAAATGGCTTAACCCTACAAACTTTGATTGAATTCAGTTTTTATCGATTATAACACATCACATTACGGACTTATGCAATATTTTCATAATATGACTGCGTCTTGGTTTAAATTTGCTAAGTTGACTTTTCATGTGTTATGATGCTGTGGCACAGCGAAAGGGGGGGGAGGTTGAAAATCCCACCAGAGACATTGGTTATAGCATAAATGCAAATTCAATTACATTAGTTTATGTCTATGAAAGGGATGTTTTGTTCAAAAAAACCTTCAGAAGTTATTTTTGATCACCGCCTCCCAGAAGGTATTTTTGGCTGCGCTGGTGTTATGATGCAATGCTAGTATGGGCATGAACGTAAAACAACTGCATACAGCGTGATGCATGAATTGATTAACATAATAGATTTGAGTTTGTTTTGTGTTTTGGTCATAGTGGATCATCCTGCTATTAACAAGCACGCAAAATGTTGAATAATCTGGTCATTTGTATAGGGCTATAGTTCCGCTCAAAAATGAGATCATTTGAGAATTAAGGCACTATGTAATTTTAAGGGTCTACTTTTCAAATATTTATTAAGTGCAAATTCTATTTTTAAGGGAACAGAAGACTTGATTCGTGTAGGTTGTCGTTACTAAAAACATTGAAAGGGAACCCAAAACCTTGCTTTCAATTTGTACACGTAACTAAAACACAGTCATGTTTTCAAAAATTAACATAAATTCTACATACTTTCAAAGAAACTAAATCAATCCTATGTGCTTACAGTTAAGTTTGGTCTGGACAAAATATGCATTCACGCCAGGTTTTGAACCGTCATTTAATTTGGTTGCGCAAAACTATAGAAAAAGTTCCTAACTTCCGTAAACAACATTTAAAAAACAAATAATGATGATAATGATGTACAATTAATTGTTGAAAAAGAATTAATTACGAAAGTTTCCTGCATTTACTATTGTTTTGTTCAACTAACTTCTACAACGGTATTAAAACTGGAAGTTTCGTGAAAGACCTTTTAGCTTTTTACTTCCTTTTACAAAAAAGGAAGTATTGTATTCGCGAAAAAAATTTCACTCAAAAATCGGCCTTAATTTCCATTTTTCTCACCTCCGAATGAATGTTGATTTTTTTCCCCGTGCCGATCACACGCGGATATATGCCTAGGAACGTACAGACACCCGAAATATCCATTTTGACGACATCCAAGTTAATTACAACGAATTTTCTCGTGACGTCCGTATGTACGTATATGTATGTGTGTATTTGTGTATGTATCTCGCATAACTCAAAAACGGTATGTCTTAGAAAGCTGAAATTTGGTACGTAGACTCCTAGTGGGGTCTAGTTGTGCACCTCTTCTTTTGGTTGCATTCGGGTGTTCCTAAGGGAGTCTTTTGTCCCTTTTTGGGGGGAAATCATTGTTAATTTCGATGTAAACTCAATTTGTGTTATAATTTGTCGGACACTTGGCGATATATCGCCAGTCTTTTGGTCGCCAAGTTTTGTCGCCAACTTGGCAACAAATTGGCGATTTTTTTTCTTTTTTTTTATATTTGGTTTCAATTTCTCCACCGTTGGTGATATTTCGAGATAAAACAATTGAATCACATTAAAATTGCCAATAATGGGGAAATGACATTAAATTGGAGTAAAAGGAAGTCATTTGATGCACACATCAGCTCGTTTTTTTTTTCAAGAACAAAATTCAGTTTGTTATTAGATACTTATACTGTTAGTAGTGTAATAGATCTCGTTCTTAAAAGCGAATGAGGCCCAACGATATTTGTTTAAAAGTGAACTCTTACACACTCATGTAGACTTCTTACTGTAAAACAATATTATCTTTCATATTGACCAACTGATTAGAAAACAAACACCCAAACCGCCGTATGAAAACTTCGTCTATCCATCAGAAAGCTGCAATCGGTGGCTGAATGTCTGACGGAGGTTCGGGTTTCGGCTGGTGGGTATCAATACGTACGTTAATTTGATTTTTATTAAACCGATTGTTCCGGTTTGGTTGTGTATTTCTATTCTCATGAAAAAATAATAAAAACACTTAAGAATAAAAAAAAATACTACAGAAAATATCCGTTAAGTATATTATTTGACGAAATTTTGTGGGAGTACTTCTTCTTTTACTTCCTTTTACAAAAAAAGAGAGTATTGTAATCGAGAAAAAAATTTCACTCAAAAATCGGCCTTAATTTCAATTTTTCTCGCCCCCGAATGAATATCGAGTTTTTTTTTTTTCAACCTGACCACACGTGGATATATGCCTAAGAACGTATAGACACAAGAAGTATCCATTTTGACGATCTCCGAGTTAATTACAACGAGTTTTTTCGTGACGTCCGTATCTACATATGTATGTGCGTATGTATCTCGCATAACTCAAAAGCGGTATGTCCTAAAAAGTTGAAATTTGGTACGTAGACTCCTAATGGGGTCTAGTTGTGCACTGTCCCTTTTGGTTGCATTCGGATGTTCCAAAGAGGGTCTTTTATACCTTTTTAGGGTAAAATCATTGTTAATTTCAATGCAAACTCATTTAGTGTTAGAATTTGGCAAACATTTGGCAATATATCGCCAAACTTTTGGTCGCCGAATTTGGAGTGTTTTTTTTTTTAATCTGGTTTTAATTTTCATATATTTAGAGAGCTAACCATTGAATCACATTAAACTGCCATTAATGGGAAAATGTATCTGTATAAAACGTTTTCTTTCCTTCGATTCGCAACAAACGTGGAATGAAAATATTTAAAGTGTTTTTTTGCTTACTCTGTGGCACTAATATCATTAAAAGGGAGTAAAAGGAAGTCATCTGATGCACTCTTCAGCTCGTTTTTTTCTTCTTCACCTTTGTTATTTGATAAAAAGAGCCAACTTCTAGTTGCAGTGTCAACTACTGGTGGTTTTACCATAGTTTTGTAGTTAAACTGCTTTGTTATTTTAGCCAATTGAGCTATTTTGATACCATACTGTCTGTCCTTAGCGAGAAAAGCTCCCGCCGTAAAGTCTGAGCCCGCCTACTGCCATAGAAACGAACTTCGTTAATTTTCTGCAAAGGTGAGCACTTGGGTTTTTTGGCGTCATTTCGCCAATCGTCTTCTCGCCTTAATGCAGTCGTACAGGTTTTTCCACCACTAAGTCTACCTTGGAGGAATGAGACACGCCTCATTACTATAGCAATAGACAGTCGCAGACATTTCGGCCGGGGCTTTTCCCGTGATGGACACACAGTAACTAATTTAAAAAATGCACTTCAAAAACTAAAAGCTAAAGAATGATCTAGAATTCTTAGTTTGTTACAGTTTGTGGAATAATAAAAGCAAAAATAAATAAATAAATAAATAAATAAATAAATAAACAAATAAATGAATGAATCGCACGATATCATTAATGGTAATATGTGAGATAAAAAATAGCTATGATCAATTAGCATTAATTCCAAAATATTTCCTTCATTTCCCCATTAGAAAGGTAAACGAATGTGTTCGTTAATGATGTTTAAGTTTTAACTTTTCAAGCCATAAAATGTATTAATATGATGTAATTCTGTGCTAACCACATGTCAATTACTTTTTAAATCATAATATGTTCTTATTAACGGGCATTTAGTGATGCTTCTGCTTATAAAGTTTGTCTTATTTTACTTCTATTAAATATAATGGAAAATGAAGTTGGTTGGAACAAACTCCATTTATATAAACAACACTTTTGAAATAAATATTAAGCACTACATTAAGTTACAATTTGCAGCAATTAAAAAAATCAATTCCCGTACATGCCGATAGCAGAATTCTCGAAACAGTCAGTAGACTATTTCATAATTGTGAGAGAAAAAACATAAATTTATTCAGAAGAAAAGTCTTACATTTCCGCTAAAGAAAATTTGTATTCTATTTTCTGGGACATAATCCACACGTAGTATGTAACTTGCATTAGGTCTAATTCTTAAGCCTTTCTCGGTGTCGATTTGGATTTTACAATTGATCTGATGTCAGTTTATCTCGCAGAGTATATTTTGATTTTTGATATGCGTCACAGACTGCTGAAAAAAAAATCTGCTACCGGGCTGTACATTAGTTTGGCACTGCAACTCTTGGCTTATTGTCTGTGCTAGAATTTTGCAGGCTCTTATATGCTCGAAAAAAATTAACACGACTGCCCTGAATCAGCAGTGCGTGACGTATCCAAAAACGAGATGGTCAGTCAAACGCGGAACCTCCAATGTTTAGTTCTCAAGCGCACTTGGTACTCATTCATCTCGATCATCTTTAATTGCCGTCTTCGGACTTCTTGTATTTTATCACTTATTTTAATTTCAAATTAAATCAGATAGCACTGATTTACAGAAGATGATGCACTTATGTTGCGATGATCAACTCTCATTTTACATTTTTACGTATAAGAAATTGCTGTTTATCTTTAAACAGCAATTCTTCGTTAAAGAAAATTTAAACTACTTTTTGCGCAGCTCTGAACCAAGCTCTGAAACAAGTTCTAATACCTAGCTAATTAAAACTTTCCCTTTATAACTACTGATATTTTCCAATTATTTCCAAAGCAAAATTTCTACTCTTTCGAAACACCGAAATTTTTCAGCTTTAAAGTATTAATTTTGACAGGAAACCTACGTCTTAGTATTCGTAAAATTTCATTTTTATTTTTGTTGAAGGATTGCTGCTGGCAAATTTAATGCTATTTAATGATGATGTTTATTAACAAAATTGTAGGATCAAAAATACTTGAATTTATTTCTTTTTAATTGCCATTTTACACTCATTCTAGACCTTAGCGTGCATGGTAAGTTTTTTTTTAACGTGCGGAAATTTATGTTTTCTCACTAATAAAATGAAAGTTTCAAAGGAAAATAAATATCTTTAAATATTTAAAAAAGGATGTTTCATTAAACATAAGGTAGGCTAAAACTAACATTTATGTTATAAAATGAATGAATAAATTAAAAAAAAAAAAAAAACAAGGTTTCCTCAGAAAGTAGATTTAGGTCATTTTTCCTGTGGTCTCTCTGTATACAGATACTATGGTACACTTCGCATGCAAAGCTTAATTCAAATTTCGGCGTATTAACCTCCCGTATTTGGAGAGGACACTGTGTGTGCTGTGGTAGAAACACGGTGTCGGAAGTGGTATCGATCAATCGTGCCATTTGAAGCAGTCACAATCGCGTGGCGCGCTGAGCATCGGCGTGCGTAGTGGTGGAGTACATTTCTTATGGTGGGTACTATTTAGAAAGCATTGTGCATTAGGTTCCTACATGGCCATCCTATTCTGCTAGAAATATGATTTATAATTTGTAAATATGCCTGTGTAGAATTCTTCTTACACTCCCATCCGACAATCTCAACGCATCTATTTGTTTTAGTGCTATCGCTTTGAAGATATGGATGAGTATGCTTTAATATTTGCCACATCTTTCAACGTTGTTACAATCTGAGGTCTGCCAGGCGTTTTTGTTCTCAGTGCAGTACCAGTTGGACTCTGAAGTTTGATACCTAAACGTGAATAGTTTTTTTTCATTCTGGAGCAGGATCGCGAAATACTTGTTGACTACAAGTCATTCAACTGTTTTTACCAATATACTCCTCCGCAACACACGATGTTGTTCACCACGCCATGCCATTGCAACTACTGCAAATAGCAACTTTTTCAATAGTCAGCATTGATAAAAATCCATGAAGATCCTTTTTTGAATCTTGCACATAATTAAATAATTTGTTATACACTTGATTGGTTTAATGCTAGGGTCTTAAAGAATTTTTACTCTAGGCTGATATTTGCGGTTTTGTGCTTTGTCTCTATACACTGATATTTAAATATTCTCAAGTTTTGTAGAATATTGAATGATCATTAAATGTAGTAAGATTTTCCTGTATTTCATGAATATCAAGTTATTAAGTGTTTACGATTTCGCAGACTCTTTTGAATTTCTGCTTTGTCCTGAACAGTTGTGAATTAAGTTTGGCATATGGTTCAATTCAGATAGCTAAAGTTTTAACAGTAAGTGTAAAGATATAGCGTTATTTCCTTGCGTAAGTAAAATGATGTAGGCAGGGTGTAGCGTGGAATTTTGAAGCTGTGGCAGCTTTTAGATCTTTATATTTTTCGTTCGCTCAACATGGACAACGAACAATCCTTTTGATAGTACAGCATGTCCGGGCAAAATTGCAATAGCGTCACTGCGAGTCACAACGATCACAATCAAAATGATGCATTTGTGACGCCTCACCGGAGTCACGCTGTGACACATTAATGACTGTTAATGCGAAGGCAGTGCAGCAGTTAATTTGTGACAGGTCTCTTTGGGACACTTGAAGAAGAACTGCAACGTTATTTTCGGGTATTGTGGCGGATTTAGATCCGTAAGTTTCTTCAACCTGTTAATGATTTTACATTCACGTTTGGTGCCCGTCACTCGATGGGGACCTTATGAGACCATCATGCGACTTTCTGCAAGAGTCAAGTGCCTTAAACCCCTTGTTAAAACCAAGGCTGTTGAGATCGAAGAGTCAGAGTCGGACTAATTTTGGGGTAAAGGAGTCGGAGTTGTTCGAAAACATGCCGACTCCGGGTTTTTTCATTTCTTTAATTTTCACTGACTCTCCTTGCATTTTTTGAAAAAACTAATTCGATTACATGCTACTAATTAGAAAATGCTTGTCATTCTGGCAACCAGCTGGCTTGATTGTTTATCGAGCTTTCTGTAACAGCTACCTACACCGTCTCCTAGTTTGCTTATTTTTTAACTTTATTTAAGTGATAGCAACTGTCAGAAAACAGTTTTTTTTGCCTAACATTTCCTAAGTAATCACTTCCAAATAAAAATAATAATATATTTTTTAACTCGGATCTCAGTTATAAAATAGTAAGAGGAACGCATGAATCGCTTGAGCAAGTCGAGAAACTTCTGAGGGTGCTTGTTAAATTTAAATAAGTGTTGGCTTGGCCGAAAGCGCAAATTCAAAAGATCCGATAAAATATAAATGTTTTTTTTTTTTTTTAATCTTAAGACTTTATTTAAGAAAACTTGGTTATCACTAAAAAGTTCAAAATAAAATCAGTACATGATTTCTTGGTCACATCACTCAATATCTGTGGTTAATCCTAAAATCTTCTTATTAAGGTTAATTCTAAAGCTGCCAATAAAACTAAAATTAAAAACTGTGCCAAGAAATGTAGCTACAGTAAAAGCTATTCGTACAAAGCTGTATACCGCCGAATTTTGGGTAAAATTTTCTCCAGACGTACATGTATCTGACCCCTCCCTGCAATATAGTGCAATATTCTCGTTGAAATTTTCAAGATGAAATTTAAGATTTAGGGGAATATTATTGGGGAATTTTTTTAGAATTGAAATATTTCAAATTTTATAAACTCTGAGATTAAATGGAGGTGGTACCCACCAGATGAGTGTCACCCGCGAGGGGAAGGGACCACCCCCTGTCAAGGAAGTTTTTGACTAAGCAAAAAAAAAAAAAAAAAAAACCCTTAAGTTTCAGCTTTCAAAAATTGAAAGCACAGGACTTGATCAACATCTGTTAGTTAAACATTAAAGGGGAGCAAATTAATCCTCTTATTTTTTTAATGGAGTTTTTAAGTAATCTCCCTTTAGAAATTGCAACTATTGGAAAATTTGATTTTCAAATTGAATTTCTAACGTTGTACACATCTTTGGTTTACAATAAAATACAGCACGAAAATTTCCTAAATAGAAATTAATATATTTTAATCTCTGTGTAAGGGTTTTCCTCCCTTCCCATGAGGAAGGGGGATTTGGAAAAAAAAAATAATAATAAAAAGACCGGAGTCGGAGTCGGACGTTTCAAAATCCAGGAGTCGGAGTCGGATATTTTTCTTCCGACTCCGTAGCCGTGGTTAAAACATACCTAACAAGGCAACCCAACGAATTGTGTTATAATAAAAATAAACAACTAAATAGGTAGTAATCAAGAAAACTTAGTGAAACATCTTTTGTCACACAAATATTTTGACCTCGTCTCCCCGTTATCGAGATTTATGGTCTTCAAGTCTGTCGAAATTTTAAGAAAAGTCGCCAACTTTAAAAGACTTGGCGAGAAGTGGAAGGTAACAAGCGACTTCCCTGTCTGTATGTGGCAGGAGATCCATCTACAAAGTGCGTGAAAATTGATTTCCATTTCTCACCAAAACTGACTTTTCTTAAAATTTTGGCAGACTTTAAGACCTCATATTTCGATGAAGGGAAGACGAGTGCAAATAATTTATGTGTCCAAAACATATTTTACTGTGCTCTTTTGATTCCTACTTATTTAACATTTTTTCATGATTACATTATATTAAGCTTACCTAATCACATTTATGATATGTAGCTCTTTAAATGTAGCTGTCATTCCGCGATATTTTTTTCCCTACAATCATTTAAAATAATAACTGATGCTTTAATTGTTGTTATTACCTTTATATTTTTATTTATATATATATATGCATCGCATACATAACATGTCAGAAGATCTATGTTCGTTAGTAAGTAATGGATCTGGAGCTTCTAAAGTTTAAATCACAGATATGATTGTATTTTCAGTTTAAACCAAGCTTATTAGTCAAAATATCAACTCGTTAAATCAAGAACTCTCTCTTAAAATCAAAAATTATCTTTAAAATATTTATGAAGGTTCTTTTATTTTAAAACATGCAATGAACTTCTTTGATATTTTTTAATGTTAGTAGTATAAATCTCAAATGTCAATTACAATACTTCTTTTCGTAGTTTAGTTCGAATCAATTTATAAGGGATAATGTTTTATACATGAGCTTTTAGCATTAGTCTGTTTAAAATAAAAATATATTTCCAAGCATAAAAAACAATGACTTTTTATTGGAATATTTTTACAAGAAAAGGGAAAACATTACTAGGATTATTAAAATCAGTTAAAAAGTCCCAAGCAGCATCAAAATTTAGCAAAAAAAGTTTCAGCCCACAAATTTTATTTTCAAGTAAATGCTCTTTTTTAAATAGTAATTATGCTTAAAATTTAATAAAATTGAGTTTCTTCATGTAGACTTCTTTCAAAATCCAAGGCATATTCTCCGTAAGTAGATTTGAAATTATGTTTATAAATTAAGTGTTATTAATTATTTAAGATTATATGTATTATATAACTGACTATTATTACGGTAAAATTACATTATTGGTTTCAAAATAGTATGTTAAACGTAACGATTCTTTTTGCTTTAACAAGTAATTGTGTATACTTTTTAAATACGTTTTTGTGTTAAAAACAAGCAGAGAACTATGTAATATAGGTTGCCTCTAAACGCCAAGCTGATTTGAACAGAGGGCCAGATCCGGGGCTAAAATTTTTCTAATTTAACTCTCCTTTCTGACCGTAAAAACTTTGAAACCAGTACCAAAAACTATTAAAAAACTGTTATTACCACTCGTAAGCAACAACGCTAGTTCGCTTTCAAGTATCATAAAATATAATGTCCTTCTACCTGAAAATCGTAAAACATAATTTCTTCCACACACGTGTTCCTGGGGCAGTTTAGAAATTGGCAGGGAAAAAGTTAAAATTTAAAGAAATATAACCATCATTAGGTAGGTCCTGGGTTTTAATGGTTAACTATTTCATTTTTGACACTTTGACATTAAAATGTCATGGTATTCATTGAAATAAAGAACTATGCAGCTAGTCCCCGTTTATCCTGCAATACCCCTATTTTTGCAATAAAATAACAATAATAACGTTTGATACAATTATTTTTTTTATTGACTTATACGTACAACACAATGGTACACACTTGTAAACCACCGATCTTGATTCATGCCCGAAGAAAGAAGTGAGAAAATAAGTCCTTAATGTTAATTAGTATGAAGTTAAAATACACTATAAACTTCTGATACTATAGTTTCCAAAGTCTTGGTACTAACTAAAACTGAATGCCATTTGTCAAGAAAACATTGTTTATCATTATTATGAATATTTATCACACTGTATCAAGCTTTTCTGTAAACAAATTCCTTTCTAAATTTTCAACAAAACCGTTGAAGTGCAATTTTTAGATCAACCCAAGGGATCTAAACATCAAAAAGCTGAATGAATCTTTAAGTTTTACAGGGATTAAATGAGCATAAACGATTTAAGAACACGAATAAATTAAACTGTTCACAAGCTAACTATGATAAGACTTTTTAATTCAGCGTAACTGTTTTTTAACCGTTCTGTACTTTAATACCCCCCAAAAAAATCTAATAAGGGAAATTTAAATAAAATAAAATTAGATTCTAAATAATTAAGACTTCTGCAGCTTAATAAACTTTATTTTTATTTGGATTTTTTCAAAAAGCTTAACGGGTAAAAAACTATTTGCCTAAGTATATTACTTATTTTTATTTCGATAACGTTCGTGGAACTTTTAACGAATTGCAACCACCAAGGGAAAAAAAATTATATTTAACGAGCGAAATTTAATTCTCTAAGCTCTCGGTTGTTTTTTAAGTTATTTTTTTTCTACTTTTTAATTAAAATGTGCAAGCATTCAATAAAATATTAAAATGCTTTTTCGCATTTTACTGTAATTATGTTTTCGTATCAACTTCAAAATAACTTCGTTTGCTGGAATTGGAATTAAAATACGTAAAAGGACACTTTTCTCATTTTGTGTAACTTTATTGTAATTGATATTTTCCGTTATGTAAAGCGAAATACAGTACTATTTTTAGAAAATATTTATCTTTTTGTTCAAATAAAATATAATTTTTTTCTGTTGCGCTTTCGTAAAAAAAAGCAATTAACGTGCGAAAGTAGTATTTTCAAAGTATTATTTTTTATCCTAATGATGCTATTGAGTCGAAATGAAATTAGTTCTTATATACTTTTTCTGTAAAAAATATGTGTAACCTTACTCCCAAAATACGGTGGCAGCATTCTGCACTTTGTGTAACCTTATTCCGGAGGCTTGCTTCCACCATAGCAATAGAGTGACTGATAAAACTGATGTAACGTTATGAGCGATGCGTAACGTTACGCTAGTTTTATAAGTTACTAGTAGGATCCGCACAGCTTTGCTCGTAGTAGAAAATTAAATGGTCTTTTGATTCGCCTGTATATTTATAAATAATGTATAGTGAATTTTTTGCCAATTGGCTTGCCCATGTTGCGGTTCCACGTTGTGATAATTCGAGAATTTACTCGTCCATCTTATGATAATTTTGCTCAGGAAAACTTTCTTAAAATTGTAATAGAAAAAGAACAAAATCGAATTTTCGAAAAATCGCTTCGAGGTGCACACCCCCATACTAAAAACTAACCTTGTGCCAAATTTCATGAAAATCGGCCGAACGGTCTAGACGCTGTGCGCGTCACAGAGATCCAGACATCCAGAGAGACTTTCAGTTTTATTATTGGTAAAGAAGTTACTCAATTGCTATGGAGGCAGCAAGCTGCCGCCGCTTTTACGAGTAAGGTTGCACATTTTTTTACAGTATATATTTTCAAATGACTAGTATTTTAAAGATGTTCGGAATTAGCTTTGTACGTTAGTCAGTGACAAAAAGGCTCTAATAACAGTAAAGAGTAGGGCTGGACAATATACCGATATACCGTAATGTATCGTATATATTTATTACCGCGGTAACGATGTTCAGATTTAAATCTATCAGATATATCGTCTGACCGGATTTAACTAAGATCTAATTGAAACAATGACTTAAAAATGCATATTTATTCATAATTCTTTGCACTTAATGAGTGAATTATACCTGCCAACTCTTCCAGATTTCCCAGACGTTTTACGAATTTTCATGTCTTTTTCCCTTGTTATGATTACGAGCAATATTTTCCAGCATTTTCGTGCTTTACAGAACAAAAAAAAAAAAAAAAAATGTATCTCGCCAGTTTTGGTGCTAAGAACGCGCCAATGCAGCACCGCGCCATGTCTGCATTGGTTGCCAGGGTTGCCGTAAGAGAATTCACTTGCTTCATTCAGATAGAATCCAAGGGTGCCTGTTCCATTGGATGAATATCATTCCTTAAGCAGCTTTTACTAGAGTACGAAAATTTGAGAACTTCGAAAATGTACATAAGTTTCCGTATTTGAGAAGTAAAGTCTTTCGATCCGTCGTTTTCGCGTGTTTGATTTCAAGGAAATACCGATTGCGTGTTGTTGAGTGTTAGACGTTGAAGTGATATCGAAACTAGCGGGGCTATGAGTTTTTTGTTCAAGACGAGATATTTCATTTAATATGACTTATCAAACATAGTTGCGAATTGGGGTAGCATATATTAGGATTTTCGGTTCTTTGCAAAACATCGATTGTCGTAGGAAACCGAGAATAAACAAGCATTTCTGAATTTGTATGGTTTTTACAAATTATATTTTAAGGAAGAAAATTATAATGTGCAGATGATTTAAATATGGGTGTTACCCCCATCCTCGAAAGTTTACATGGCCCCTTCCTCCCCCCTTAAAAATGTTATTCCCCAATAACGAGGTCTGTTTCCCAAAGACTTGAAAATTTTCAAGTACCCTTAGTAAAATTTCAACAATTTGGCCCGTGCTTGCAACCCCCCTCCTCATCACATGAGCGGGGAAAGGGTCGTTGTGGCGAATATTTTTGAAAAAATTACAGAAATATTACTTACCGACGGCTTTTATCAATTGCATATCTTGATATGCATAAATATATGTCCATGTGCTAGTGATGGGCATAATCGAGTACTCATAATCGAATCACTCGATTATTCAAAATCATTCGAGAACTCGATTATCATGAGTTCTCGATTATCGTATCTCGAGTTCTCGATTATCACTTTTCGAGTTCTCGAGCGATGAACTTCTCGAGTTCTCGATTATCACTTTCCGAGTTCTCGAGCGATCAACTGCTCGAGTTCTCGTTTGTCCTTTCCGAGTCCTCGAGCGATCAACTGCTCGAGTTCTCGCTTTGAACTTCTCGAGATGTTGAGTTCTCGAGATGTTGAGTTCTCGAGATGTTAAGCTCTCGAGATATTGAGTTCTCGAGATCTCAATCACTCGAGCAGTGTAATTTTTGATCGATTTGAGAATTGAATGAACCTCTCAATATAGTTGACTTCTGACAGGGGTACCCACCTTGGAAGGTGGGGATCGTGGCGCAGACTGCGCCATTGACCATTTTTAGGGAGAAGGGGTGTTTTAAGGGGTATTTTTCTTATTTTTCGGGGGGCTCTGTGATATTGAGGGGGTGCGCCCTTGACGTCAGGGGGCACCCCTGCTTCTGAAGTGATTCAATTGCAGGGGTGGATCCGTCATTTAGGGGGTCAGAGGGCTGGCTTTGAAAAGTTAATGATTTTATTTATGAATGGTCATGGTTTTTGTTGCCTTCCGAAAAGATATGCATTGAGACTCTTTAAACCCTTCCCCCCAGAAAAATTTGGAGTGACGGGTTGAGCTGAGGTGCCCACAGGGGAGGTGGGTCATAGCGCAGACTGCGCCATTGAAATTCTCAATGGACGTTAATCTTTTTTAGGGAATGTCCTTTTTGAGGGGGGGGGGGGAGTGTTTTGAGGGATATTTTTCGCTTTTTTTTGGCGGTGGGGTGGTCTATGCGATATTGAGGGGGTGCCCTTGTCCTCAGGGCGGGTGGGCACCTCTGCTTCTGAAGAGTTTCAGTTGCAGGGGCGGATCCGTCATTTAGGGGGGTCAGAGGGCTAGCTTTGAAAAGTTAATGATGTTTCATTCGACTAGTGTTATAATTGAATGTATGCTGTCGAATGCTTGATTATCAAATGATTATTTGGGATGCTTTGGTAGTCTAATGATATGTTTGGTGGAAGTGGGCGCGCTAATAAGGTTCCAACTTGAGAGGCATTAAAATTAAAATTATATTTCAGGTAAAAAGGTGGAATACTTAAGTTGAAAACCTGAGGGAAAGTCTTTCCCCTTACGTCCACCTTCGACTATACCATTAGGTAATGATACAGATGTAACAGGCAACAACAAACGTTTTAGAGCCCAACTATACAGATTACTGCAGACACGTGTTTCGGGGTTTCAAGGAACCCTTTTTTCAACGCAAAATAGTGAGATTGAGGATGTAAGAACATTACTGGATGTCTTTAGGGGACCATTCATTAATTACGTAAGGGTCCCCCAGAGGGAGGGGGACTTCAAACCCATTCTCACGCAATATTTTCCAAGTTGATGTTTTACATTTGAAATTGTGCAGTCAAGTAGTTTGACGGGAATTATATATTTTATTTGCGTTTGTAAAATAAAAAAACTTATTAGGATGAGCTGTTTTTTATTTGTTTTACGAAGAATGAATCGTGTAAAACATGATAAAAGAATCGCACTATGCATAGCATGTTTTATTTTTAATAA